>NC_133618.1:380355333-380655333 GCF_048593235.1 Sminthopsis crassicaudata
CATTAGTAAAAATACAGAGAACTGTAAAAGTTTTAGATTTGGGATGGAACTTACTAATTATTTAGTCCAACACTATCATTTTATAAAAAAAAAAAAAATAAGATTAGCAAGCAAACACAAAAAACACAAAAACACAAAAAATACATACAATCTCCCTCAACAAAAACAGCAGCAAAAAACAAAAACAAAAACAAAAACAAACAAACCTGAGGCCTTTTTTATTATTATTATAACTTTTTATTTACAAAACATATGCATGGGTAATTTTTCAACATTGACCCTTGCAAAACTTTCTGTTCCAATTTTTCCCTTCTTTCCCCCACCTCCTCCCTTAGATGGCAGGTAGTCCAATACATGTTAAATATGTTAAAGTATATATTAAATACAATATATGTATACATATTTATACAGTTATCTTGCTGCATAAGGAAAATCGGATCTAGAAAGAAAGAAAAAACCTTAGAAGGAAAACAAAAATGCGAGCAATCAATAACAAAAAGAGTGGAAATACTATTTCCCATAGTTCTTTCTCTGGTTGTAGCTGATTCTCTTCTTTATTGAACAATTGGAACTGGTTTGAATCATATCATTGTTGAAGAGAGCCACATCCATCAGAGTTGATCATTATAAAATCTTCTTGTTACCATGTATACAGATCTCCTGGTTCTGCTTATTTCACTTAGCATCAATTCATGTAAGTCTCTTTAGGCCACCCTGAAGTCATCCTGCTGGTCATTTCTTAATATTCCATAACATTTATATACCACAATTTATTTAGCCATTCTCCAATTGATTGGTATCCATTCAATTTCCAGTTTTTAGCCACTATAAAAAAGGCTGACACAAACATTTTTGCACATGTGGGACCCTTTCCCTTCTTTAAGATCTCTTTGGTATATAAGCCCAGTAGTAACACTGCTGAATCAAAGCCTATGCACAGTTTGATAACTTTTTGAACATAGTTCCAAATTGCTCTTCTGAATAGTTGGATGCATTCACAATTCCACCAACAATGTATCAGTGTCTCAGTTTTCCCACATCCCCTCCAACATTTGTCATTATCTTTTCCTGTCATCTTAGCCAGTCTGAGAGGTGTGTAATAAACTTGAGGTCTTTTGAAGAGGAAATAACTTAATGAGCTTTTCTTGACTTGTTAGTGTCAGATGTAAAGCTAAAGCCTTCCTATTGTGCCACATGCTTATTGTTTGTATGTTCAAAAAACTGGCATGAAGAGCTCTTAAGGAACCATTGATTTCCAAATGAGTTCACTGCAAATATGAAATAACAGATATATTTTCCTAGCACTGTACCCTAGAATATTAATGCACTTATATTTTGTCTTCATGGCAACATTTACTTCAATACAAAAAATGAATTAATGACTGAGGACTAGCATGGGCTTCTTAATGCCAAACTAATTAAAATATCTTGAATTTATGAAAGAATCCCAAATATTATAGAATTTATATAGGCACCTGAAAAAAATGCAGCAAAAATGAAATTCTAAAATAGTTTTAGTATGGATCATTTTAATAGGCAAGATATTTTAGAGTTGAAACTGACTTCATAACACCAAACCCCCAACTCAAAACAATGTTATTAGAAGGACTGTATTCCTCAACAAAAGCCTCATGCCAGTGAATTCAGAGAAATGACTTATATCAATGTCATATTTGATCAACTATTTTATCAGATAGGCTACATGTTTGTGTGCTTGGTAAAAAACTTTCTAAAACATGTATAAATTAAATGTAGAAATACAAGAAAGAAGAAATTAGAATTAATCTATATTGTCCATATGAAACAATATAAAAATGGCGTGTACATGTGTGTATATATATATACACACATATGTATAAACTATATGTATATAAATGATATATATTTGTGTGCATTCATATATATGAATATATAAATTTGTATATGTATATATGTATATATGCAAATGTATATTTCTTAGAACAAAATCAAGTTTCCTGAATTTAAGAATATCTTTGTCAACATTTTTATTAGACATCTTTTAGCAAATGAGTGGAGAGCATTAGAGTCACATGTTGCAAGATATTTCTTTAGAGATATTTGTTTTATTGTCTTCTTTTTTTTTTCTTATAAACTTCTCCAAAACAACAATAATACAATCGAGAAAAAATCATAATTGTAGAGAATTATATGAAGATATTTTTATAAATATCATATATAGATCATGTAAAGATCATATAGCCCAATCTTTTCTTTCACACACACATACCATTTTATAGATGAAGAAAAAAATTTCCATATAGGGTAATTAACTTTCATTAGTATTACACAACTAATTTGTAGCCCAGATAAATAAGAAAAAGTGATTTTCTCATTTCTCAGTTCTATCCTATTTCTATTACAGCATATTTCCTTTCATGTACCATAGGCATAAGATATCAAGTAGTTGGCCTTTCTACATATTAGAGATTAAGATCCATTTCCTTCAAGCTAGCCAGGCACCATATGATTATTTGTGTTCTGGCTGCCATAAGTGCCCTGCATAGCAGCATTGGTATGAATGGCAGGATGCCCAAATGCAAATTGTTCTTAATTTAAAGCATTGTAAATTGAAGCCTGCCTGCATTATGAAAGAGAACAACAGCCCAAATTTTCTGTACATATGCATTAAGCTTTCTCCAGTCCAACTCATTAAAATACCATGATAAATTAGTATCTGATAAAAGAATCCAGTTCAAGATTTATGGATCTTTCTAGATTTTTCTTTTAAGTATTCTCAAATATACAGTGATCTGTCTATTGGAGCTGACACATCTGAATCCAAGTGGCATTGATCCTCACTTGTAGGGTGTCCTTCTCACATCAAAGTATTCAGCTGGAGATTGAGATCTACATTACACATTTAATTTTATGACAATGGTTAAACTCTTTGGCTGACTGTGTGAGGAAATTGTTTTGAAGTGCTCACACCTTGGTGGTGTCAGAAAGACACCAAAAACGACAAGAACAAATTTCTTAGAATCCCTGTGCCCTTAGCATGGACCTCTTTCCCTCCTTTTCTCCTCCCCACAAAGGTCAGGGGCTTGTCACTCTATGAATTCATTAACTTCCTCAGCTGCACCATTAACTTTTTCTGTGACTAGCTGAAAGCACCATAGCACCAGATCAATTTAAGGAAAGTATTAGAACTTAGGATTCAAGAGCAAAGAACAAAGACACCATTTGCCTTGAATATAGGGTAATATGGATTTCTACCAGGACACTGAGATAAGGCCCTTACTGCTTATGTAATCTTGGCTAAGTCACTTCCCTGTCTAGATTTCAAGTTCTCATCTGGAAAATAAGAGGACTGCATTAATGACTTCTACGATACCTTTCATCTGGACAATTTATAATCCTAGGTTAACTCTATATACCCAAGATGCTGTTTACACTGAGAAGGGATGTGGTGGAGAAAATAGCTCTGAATTTGAAATCAGGTAGCCTGAACCAAATCAGGCAACCACATTACTAAAAAAACAAAACAAAATAAAATACTGAATGAATGAAAGTTTCTTGGAAAATGTAGCAAAATACTGAATGAATGAAAGTTTCTTGGAAAATATAGCAAAGACCTCCATCTATATAAAGTTAAAAATAATATTTTCCCTCTAAACCTTTAGTTATTGTAAAGATAAATAAAAGAATATATTTAAAATACTATAACTATGACTATAAAATTTGTTTCTTTTCCTATTTTTTTCATTACAAACTTGGCTTTTTATCCCAATGATGATGTTTGGTAGTCCAGTGATGCTATTTGATCAATAATATTTTTAATTAAGTAATTTGAACTTTAGTTTGTCATTAATTGGAGCCCTTTCCCCTCACCTCTCATCCATTTATTACCCCTCCGCACACACACACTCTTCTGTTCCTTTGTTGTACACTTAAAGGCTTCCTGCTAAGTCTCTTTATACTAAATTATTTCAAAGTACAGTCATTCAACCAATTAGGAGGTGTGTGTGTGGAGATCTATCTTAGTTTTCTTTATGTTAATATTACTTTCTTATTTAAAGAAATACTCTGATTCTCCATTCAACGGAGGATTAGCTTTAAACTATTAGTTGTCCCTACTTAGGAGTCCTTAGGCAGTGACCCCATTATATCTATCTGAGTTAATCAGGGACTGTGCCTTTTACTCACTTGAGGAGCTGACAGCTTTCCTGGGGTGTTGCCTGGGCTTATTAGTTTTTTAAAGCATATTGGTTAGAAATTCTTCTGTTTGACTCAGTCAATGAGATTTGCCTCAATTTGAAGTCCAGTTAGATGAGCCATTCTGAGTTTATGTATGTGAGTTTGAAGAAAAATCTAATTTCAAACTTAAATTTCTTCCATCTCCAAATAGGATACATTATTTTGACAGATGTCTTGATAATTATTAAGAGTATGAGGCAAATAAATATCAATTTCAATGGGCTTGAAGGAAAATTTAAGAACCATATACATCTGATAATTTAATCATAGTACATGATGATTACTATCAGTGGTATGGAATGTTTAATAACTAGCTCTCCAGACAGAAAATATACTTATTTTGAATCTCCATTGTTAACATTTTCTCCATCACTTTCTTAAGTTTAGACAATCAACAAAATCATAAATAAATCTCCAATGTATAGCTCTTGGTCATTTCCAAGGAACGCTCATACTGAAACTTTAACAAAAGATTCTTCCAGAATCTGTTCAAGCTGACTGTTTTATACCCTTTCCACTTCATTCCAAGATCACCTATTCTGAAAGTCTTTCAGAGTGACCATCAGTTAATGACTTCATAGGTTTCCAACTTAGGAATAAGAAAAGTTTTGAACATATTCAGAATGGAAATTGAGACTTGAATTGAAAAAGCACATCTAAATTCCAGCTTCTTGGCCTATGCATGATCACTGAGATGGATGGAAAAACTGGACTTGGAATCAGAAGATTAAATTTAATTCCTAATTCTGTCACTTATTACTTGTGTGTATTTTTGGTTCAGCCTCACTTTCCTCAAACTGTTAAATGAGAATAAAAATAGACACTTATTGGTATCTTGAAATCAAAAGTCATAAGGAATAGCATGTCTTTTGAATTGTAAAACAGATCATAACCAACTCAGAAAATATCCTAACAAAAACCCATGCAATATTAACAAAACACACAGCCTATCATTCTGAAACAGCTATAGAAAGATGATTGTTTCCTCATCAAAAAAGGAAAAGATTTGTTATACTCACAGAAACTTATAAATAGGTAAAAAAAATTAAATACTTTTAGAACCAAGTAGACATTACTTGACTGAGCAGTAATGGCAGTTATCATCATAAAGTGACAATAAATAGGTGTACTTCATTAAATATGACAAATGTAACTGAAAAGTGGTTTACCTCCAATTGGAGCCTATGGAATGTCTTCAAATCAAAAATGGAATTGCAAACCTCTCTATGAGCAACATCTACATGAACTAAGCCAACAATATGTGGAGAAAGAAGCATTAAACACATGGCTGAGTCATGCAGATTTCCATTGTTAGAACGGATGGATTTATGGTAGCAATTCCACATCAGGTCATTGCTACCAGAAACTATATAAGATGGTTACCTTAAAGGGATTTAGATGTAGTTATCCATGTATATTACATATATACTTCTTTACATAAGAGGTGTTAAAAATGTGTGCCACATCACTACATGTGGTCAAAGTTAGCACCTATTGAATACCTAGCAATGTATGACCTGGTGATTAGAATAAAAATTTAAAATTTGTTATTGTTACTGAACTGATACAGGATAAATTTCAGGGCTACAAATACAAAATATATAATATAATAAACTATCATTACAGGCAAAGTAGTTATTTACAATTGCCCAGATATAAAATTAATTCATAAATGTTATACATAATATTCTTAAAGCTACATGGAATGAGCAAATTTCATAATTTAGAAATTGAATAGTTATTATTGAACTGATTTCTTGACAAAGATACTGGACTGTTTTTTTTTTTGTTGTTGTTTTTTCCATTTCCTTCCCTAGCTCATTTAATGGGTGAAGAACTGAGACAAGCAGGGTTAAGTGATTGGTACAGGGTAATACAGTAAGTAAGTGTTTGAAAGCAGATTTAAACTCATAAAGATAGATCTTTCTATTTGTAATCCCCCTGCTCTATTCACTTTACCACATATCTGTTCCCATTAGATAAAAGGCACATGAGAATGTAATGGCATGGCTCATCATATTTGTTGTTCAAGATACTGATGGATTTTTACTGAGGATTCTTTCAGTGAGCCTATGGAGAATAAGATGCTTTTATTTAACAGCAAAAAAGAATATTTTTATCACTTCTGAAGTAGAGGTATCAAACATAAGGCCAACAGGGTATAGAGCAAAGTGTAATCAGGAGATATCTAACAAAACAAGTAAAAATGCAAATACACACACATATACATATATATGTATATATATATGTATATATTTATATATATATTCAGAGAGAGACATAGATAGATATAGATATAGATATATAGATATGGATAGATAATTGAATTAATGTGGAAAAAAGTAACAATCACAAGGCAATTCATATAAATATGATGTGAGAGAAATCTGTGGTCGTGCATGTTGAAACTCCCAAATCAATATTTAATAGGATGCTTATAAAGCTTATAAAACTTTTGTAATATAAGCATTTTCTTTAATTGTTTTATTATATATTAAAAGCATAATAAATATCACTAAGCAGTAACTATGCTTTTTAGCATTTACATCATTCTTTTTTTTAAGTATATGTTTTATTTTCAAAATATATACATGGTTAATTTTTGACACTCACCCCAACAAAACCCTGTATTCTAATATTTTCCCCTCCTTTCTTCCCATCCCCCAATCAGCAAGTGTTTCAATATATGTTAACACTGTGCAATTCCTCTATACATATTTTCACAAATATCATGCTGCACAAGAAAAATCAAATCCAAAAGAAAAAAAAATGAGAAAGAAAATAAAATGTAAGCAAACAACAACAAAACAATGAATGAAAATACCATGTTATAGTCCACACTCAGTGCCCACTGTCCACTCTCTGGATGCAGATGATTTCTTCATAGAAGTCCATTAGAACTGGTCTGAATTACCTCATTGTTAACAAAAACCAGGACCAAGAAAACTGACCATCATATAATTTGCCTATTTCTTGTAATACCAATCTTCTGGTTCTACTCATTTCACTTAGCATTAGTTCACATAAGTTTCTCCAGGCGTCTCTGAAATGATCTTGCTCATCATATATAGCAAAACAATAATGTTCCATAATATTCATATGCTATAACTTGTTCAGCCATTCTCCAATTGATCCATTCAGTTTCCAGTTTCTTGCTATTATAAAAAGGACTGCCACAAACATTATTGCACATGTGGGTTCCTTTCCTTTCTCTATGATCTCTTAAGATACAAATCAATGCTGTATCAAACTATATGCACAATTTGATAGCTCTCTGTGCATAATTCCAATTTGTTCTCCAGAATGGCTAAATCAGTTCAAAACTCTATCAACAATGTATTAGTGCCCCAAGTTTCTCACATCCTCTCCAACATTCATCATTATCTTTTCCTATTATTTTAGCCAATCTGTAAGTATCTGAGTACCTCAGAACTGTCTTTGTATTTTTCTGATCAGTAAAGATTTAGAACACCTTTTCATGTAATTAGAAATGGTTTCAATTTTTTTCATCTGAAAATTGCCTGTTCATATCCTTTGACCATTCATCAATTGGAAAAATGCTTGAATTATTGTAAATTTGAATCAATTCTCTATATATTTTAGAAATTGGTCTTTTATCACAACCCTTGAAGGTAAAAATATTTCCCCAGTTTATATAGCTTTGTCTGTATTGGTTTTGTTTGCATAAAATTCTGTAATTTAATATAATCAAAATTATCCATTTAGCATTCAATAATATACTCAGCTTCTTCCCAGGCTTAAAATTTGGTATAAGGTGTTAGGTTTGGGTCCATACCTAATTTCTGACATACTAGTTTGTAATATTCCTAACAGGTTTTGTCATATAGTGAGAACTTATCTTAAAAGCAGGGTTCTTTGGATTTGTTAAACACTAGTTTGTTATAGTCATTGGATATTTTGTCATGTGAACCAAACCTATTCCACTGATTGAGTTGTCTATTTCTTAGCCAATACCAAGTAGTTTTGATGACTGCTGCTTTATAATATAATTTTAGATCTGGTACAGCTAATCCACCTGCATTGGCATTTTTTTCATTAATTCCCTTGAAATCCTTGACCTTTTTTCCTTCCAGATGAACTTTGTTATTTTTTTTCAAGATCTGAAAATAATTTCTTGGCAGTTTGATTGGTATGGCACTAAATAAAAGTAGATAAATTTAGGTAGTATTGTCATTTTTTACTATATCCACTTGACCTACACATGAACACTTGCTATGTTTCCAATTGATTAGATCTGAGTTTATTTGTATAGAAAGTATTTTATAGTTGTGTTCATATACTTCCTGACTTTGTCTTGGTAGATAGACTCCAAAATAATTTATATTATCGACAGTTATTTTGAAAGAAATTTCTTTGAATCTCTTGCTGCTGGACTTTGTCAGTAACATAAAAATGCTGATCATTTATATGGATTTATTTTGTTTCCTGAAATTTTGCTAAAGTTGTGAATTGTGTCAAGTAGGTTTTTAGTTGATTCTCTAGGATTTTCATCACAACTGCAAAGAGTGACAATTTGGATTCCTCAGTACCTACTCTAATTCACTAATTCTAATTAGAGTAATAATACTCTAATTCTTCTCTTATTATGAGAGCTAATATTTCTAATACAACATTGAATATTGATAGTGATAGTGGACAACCGTGTTTCACCCCAGACCTTATGGGGAATAGTTCTAGTTTATCCTCAATACATATAATGATTGCTGAAGGGTTTAAATAAATGTTACTAATTGTTTTAAGGAAAACTACATTTATTCCTATACTTTCTAGTGTTTTTAGGAATGGACTTTTTTATTAAAGCTTTTTATTTTCAAAACATGAATGGATAATTATTCAACACTCACCCTTGCAAAACCTTGTATTCTAATTTTTTCCCTCCTTCCCTCAATCCCCTATCCTAGATGGCAAATAACCCAATATATGTTACACATGGTAAAATATGTTAAATCACACACACACACACACACACACACACACACACACACATATATATATATATATATATATATATATATATATATATATATATATATATATATATACACACACATATATATAAACACATATACACAACACAGACATATGTATGTTAATATATATGTATATATATATATATATATATATATATACACACAGAGACATGTATATATATATATAAACATAATTACCTTCCTGCACAAGAAAAAATCAGATCAAAAAGGAAAAAAAAATAAGAAAGAAAACAAAATGCAAGCAAACCACACCAAAGAGAGTGAAAATGCTGTGTTGTCTTGCCACAAAAATAAAGTCAGATTTAAATGATTGGAAAAATATTAAGTGCTCTTGGATAGGCCAAGCGAATATAATAAACATGACAATACTTCCTAAACTAATTTATTTATTTAGTGCTATACCAATCAGACTCCCAAGAAACTATTTTAATGACCTAGAAAAAATAAGAACAAAATTCATATGGAAGAACAAAAGGTGGAGAATTTCAAGGGAATTAATGAAATAAAAAATCAAATGAAGGTAGCTTAGCTGTACCTGATCTAAAACTATATTATAAAGGAACAGTTACCAAAACCATTTGGTATTGGCTAAGAAATAGACTAGTCAATCAGTGGAACAAGTTATGTTCACAGGACAAAGTAGTGAATAACTATAGCAATCTAGTGTTTGACAAACCTAAAGAACACAACTTTTGGTATAAGAATTCATTATTTGACAAAAACTATAGGGAAAACTGGAAATTAGTATGGCAGAAATTAGGCATGGACCCACACTTAACACCACATCCCAAGATAAGATCAAAATGTGTCCATGATTTAGGTATAAAGAATGAGATCATAAACAAATTAGAGGAACATAGGATAGTTTACCTCTCAGACTTGTGGAGGAAGAAGGAATTTGTGACCAAAGGAGAACTAGAGATCATTATTGACCAGAAAATAGAATATTTTGATTACATAAAATTAAAAACTTTTGTACAAACAAAACTAATGCAAAAATATTTGAAGGAAAGTAATAAACTAGGAAAATATTTTTACAGTTAAAGGTTCTGATAAAAGCCTCATTTCAAAAATATATAGAAAACTGACTCTAATTTATAAGAAATCAAGCCATTCTCCAATTGATAAATAGTCAAAGGATATGAACACACAATTTTCGGATGATGAAATTGAAACCATTTCCACTCATATGAAAGAGTGTTCCAAATGACTATTGATCAGAGAAATGTAAATTAAGACAACTCTGAGATACCACTACACACCTGTCAGGTTGGATAAGATGACAGGAAAAAATAATGATGAATGTTGGAGGGGATGTGGGAAAACTGGGACACTGATACATTGTTGGTGGAGTTGTCAAAGAATCCAAATATTCTAAAGAGCAATCTGGAATTTTGTCAAAGTTATCAAACTGTGCATACCCTTTGATCCAGCAGTGCTACTACTGAGCTTATATCCCAAAGAAATTCTAAAGAAGTGAAAGAGACCTGTATGTCCCAAAACATTTGTGTCAGCCCTTTTTGTAGTGACTAGAAACTGGAAAATGAATGGATGTCCATCAATTGGAGAATGGTTGGGTAAATTATGGCATATGAATGCTATAGAATATTATTGTTCTATAAGAAATGACTAGCAGGATGAATACAGAGAGGCGTGGAGAGCCTCATGAACTGATGCTGAGTGAAATGAGCAGAACCAGGATATCATTATACACTTCAACAACAATACTCTATGAGGATGTATTCTGATGGAAGTGGATATCTTTAACAAAGAGAAGATCTAATTCAGATCCAATTGACCAATAATGGACAGAATCAGCTACACCCAGAGACGGAACACTGGGATATGAGTGTAAACTGTTTGCATTTTTGTTTTTCTTCTCAGGTTATTTTTACCTTCTGAATGCAATTCTTCCTGTGCAACAACGACAAAAAAAAGTCGGTTCTGCACACAAAGATTGTATCTAGGATAAACTATAACATATTTAGCTTGTATGGGAATGCCTGCCTTCTAGGGGAGGGGGTGGAGGGAAGGAGGGAAAAAATTCGGAACAGAAGTAAGTGCAAGGGATAATGTTATAAAAAAAAATTACCCATGCATAGCATATGTGCTGTCAAACAATGTTATAAAATTAATAAAAAAAAGAAAATTCTATGTTGTGAGCCATACTCAGTTCCCACAGTACTCTCTGGGTGTAGATAGCTCTGTTTATTATAAAATCATTGGAACTGGTTTAAATCATCTCATTGTTGGGAAGAGTTATATCCATCAGAACTGATCATTTTATAATCTTGGTGATGCTGTGTTTAATGATCTCCTAGTTCTGCTCATTTCACTTAGCATCAATTCATAAGTCTCACCAGGCCTCTCTAAAATCACCCTAATAAATAAATTTCTTATAGAATAAAAATATATTTAGCCATTCTCCAACTGATGCGCATCCACTCAGTTTCACGTTTCTTGCCTCTACAAAAGGGGTGACCCAAATATTTTTGCACATGTAGATCCCTTTCCCTCCTTTAAGATATCTTTGGGATATAAGCCCAGTAGAAACACTGCTGGATTAAAAGATGTGCACAGTTTGACAACTTTTTGAGCCTAGTTCCAAATTGTTCGGAAGGGTTGGATTCCTTCACATTTCAATTAACAACCTATTAGTGTCCCAGTTTACCCACATCCTCTACAATATTTGTACTTGTTTTATCCTGTCATATTAGCCAGTCTGAGAGGTGTGTACTTGTAGTATCTCAAAGTTGTTTTAATTTGCATTTCTCTGATCAATAGTGATTTAGAGCACCTTCTCATATAACTAGAAATGGTTTTAATTTATTTTTCTGAAAATTGTTCATATTCTTTGACCATTTATCAATTGGAGAATGGCTTGAGTACTTAAAATTTTAGTCAAACCTCTATATATTTTAGAAATGAGCCCCTTTTCCCTGTTTACTGCTTCCCTTCTAATTTTTTTTTTTCTGCATTGGTTTTGTTTGAACATTTTTTTAACTTAATATAATTAAAATTATCCATTTTGCATTCAATAATATACTTCTTTTGCCACAAAATACTTCCTTCTTCACATATCTGATAGATAACCTATGATATGTTCTTTTAATTTGTTTATAATATCGTTATTTATGTCTAAATTATGAACTCATTTTGACCTTATCTTGGTATATGGTGTTATGTGTGGATCAATATATAATTTTTGCCATACTAGTTTGCAATATTCCTCATAGGTTTTGTCAAATAGTGAAGTCTTATCCCAAAAACTGGGGTCTTTGGGTTTGTCAAATACTAGATTGTTATAGTTATTAACTATTTTGTTGTGTGAACCTAATCTATTCCATTGATTGAGTACTCTGTTTCTTAGCCAATACCAAATGGTTTTGATAACCATTACTTTATAATATAGTTTTAGGTCTGGCAAAACTAGGCCACCTTAATTGGCATTATTTTCATTAATTCCCTTGAAATACTTGACCATTTTTATTTCCAGATGAATTTTGTTATTATTTTTTCAAGATCTGTAAAATAATTTCTTGGCAGTTTGATTGGTATGGCACTAAATAAGTAGATTAATTAAGGCAGCATTGTCATTTTTATTATATTAGCTTAGTCTATGTTAAGATTCTTACAAGGTGCTGTTGGTTATCTAATTTAGCATGATACTTAACAGTTCTCTAGTTCAAAGTTCACACATTTCACATCTTTAAGACTTCACACCTTTAAAAGAGCATATAAAAGGACAAGCCCACTGGAAGCTCCAGGAGATTCAGAGCCAGGATTCAATAGGGAGATTCACAAGTCTAGGAGATTCACAAGTCTAAAGCACAAGCCTACTCATGGACTTCCAGGAGATTCACAAGCCCACAGAAACCCATAATCTCAACTCTTGGAGGTGGAGTCAAGATTCATTTCAACTTCCACCTTTGTGCTGGCTGGAGGCATTTGGACAAGAGCTCTTGGGAACTAAGGAGAGAGATAGGCCTCTATTAAAGCTTACTGGGCCCAGAAAAAGATTCAGGACTTTGAAGGACACAATAAAAGATCTGGAATTTAATTCCTACCTGCATTTGGGATTATTGAACTGAAATGAAACTAAGGCTGCTTCCAGAAGCCTTCCAAGAAACCTGCTTACAGAGAACAATTACAATTTAGAGAAGAAAACATTACAAGTCTACCCGTGAGTACTTGATATATCTCCATCTTATTAGATCTGACTTCATTTGTGTGGAAAATGTTTTGTAATTGTGATCATATAGTTCCTTACTTTCCCATGGCAGGCAGACTTCCAAATATTTTATACTTATCAACAGTTGTTTTGAATGTAATTTCTCTTTGTATGTCTTGTTGCTGGACTTTGTTGGTAATAGATGATTATGTGGATTTATTTTGTACTCTGCAAATTTGCTAAAGTTGTTATTTTTTTTTCTAGTAGTTTTTTAGTTGACTCTCTAGGATTCTCTAAGAACACCATCATATCATCTACAAAGAATGACAATTTGGTTTCCTCATTACCTACTCTATTTCCTTTAATCTCTTTTATTGTATTTCTAATAAAATACTGAATAGTAATGGTGATCGTGGGCAACCTTGTTTCATTCCTGATTTTATTGGCAATTGTTCTAGTTTGTCCTCATTACATATGATACTTGCTTACGATTTTAAATAGATGCTATTGATCATTTTAAGGAAAACTCCATTTATTTCTATACTTTCTAGTGTTTTCAATAGGAATGGGTGCTAGATTTTATCAAATGCTTTTTCTGCATCTATTGAGATAATCATATGATTTTTGCTGGTTTGGTTATTGATATAGCCAATTATGCTAATAGTTTTCCTGTTATTGAACCAGCCCTTTCTTCCTGGTGTAAATCCTACTTGGTCATAATGCCTTATGATGGGGATGATTTGCTGTCATCTCTTTGGTAATATTTTATTTATGATTTTGTACCAATATTCATTAGGTAAATTGGTCTTTAAAATTCTTTCTATATTTTCACCCTACCTAGTTTAGGTATCAGCATCATATCTGTGTCATAAAAGGAATTTGATTGGAGTCCTTCTTTACCTATTTTCCCAAATAATTTATATAAAATTGTAACTAATTGTTATATAAATATTTGGTAAAATTCACATGTAAATCCTTCTGGTCCTGGAGATTTTTTTCTTAGGGAGTTAATAGCTTGTTATATTTCTTTTTCTAAAATGGCATTGTTTAAATAATTTATTTCCACTTCTGTTAATCTGGGCAATATATATTTTTGTAAATGTTCCTCCATTTCATTTAGATTATCAAATTTAGTGACAAATAATTGAACAAAATAACTTGTTATTAATTGCTCTAATTTTCTGTTCATTGGTGGAAAGTTCTCTCATTTCATTTTTGAGACTAACAATTCTAATTAAATTAACTAAAGGTTTATTTATTTTGCTGTTTTTAATAAAACCAACTCATAGTTTTATTTATCAATGCAGTAATCTTCTTACTTTCAGTTTTATTAATCTCCCTTTTCATTTTCAGAATTTAAAATTTAGTATTTAATTGAGAATTTTTAATTTGTTCTTTTCCTAGCTTTTTTAGTTGTAGGCCTGATTCATTGATCTTTTCTTTCTTTATTGTATGCAAGTAAGCATGTAGGGACATAATTTTCCCCTAATAAACTATTTGGCTGAATCGCACACATTTTTGTGTGTTGTCTCATTATTGCCATTCTCTTGGATGAATTATCAATTGTGTCTATGATTTGTTGTTTCACCCATTCATTCTTTAGGATTAAATTATGTAGTATCCACTTAATTTTTGCCCTATTTTCCCTTTTATTTTATGTGAGTTTTATTGCATTATAATCTGAAATAATGAACGTATTATGTCTGCCTTTCTGCATTTGATTCTGAGGTTATTATTCTTTAATACATGGTCAATTTTTTATAGGTTCCATGAACCATTGAGAAAAAAGTATACTCATTTCTGTTTCCATTCAATTTTCTCCAATGATCTATCATACCTAACATTTCTAAAATTCTTTTTGCAACCTTATTTTCTTTCTTACTTATTTTATGGTTCTATTTACCTACTTCTGAGAGAACAAGTTTGCAATTCCCCACTAATAAAGTTTTCATGTCTATAATTTCTTGCAACTCTCTTACCTCCTCCTAGGAAATTTTGATGCTATACCGCTTGGTGCATATATGTTTAGTATTAATATCACTTTTTTATCTTACCCTTTAGCAAGATATAGTTTCCTTCCTTATTTCTTTTATTTAGACCTATTTTTGCTTTTGCTTGATCTGAGATCAGGATAATTACCACTGCTTTTTCTTTTTTTTTTTTAACTTCACCTGAAGTATAATAGGTTATATCCCAGCCTTTTACCTTTAATGTATATGTATCACTCTGCTTTAAATGTGTTTCTTATAAACAACATATTGTATGATTTTAATCCAGTCTGCTACCCACTTTTGTTTTATGGGAGGACTCACCCCTTTCACATTTACAGTTAAAATAACTAATTCTATATTTCCCTCCATTTCATTGCTTTTTTCTTTTCCTCTTTGCCTTCTCCCCAGTTCTTTGCTTCTGACCACCATCCCCCTCAAACAGCTTTAGCCCATTAAGAATCCCTCCCTTTTCTTATAACTTTCCCCTACTACTTTTGATATTCCTTCGGTTAGTCTCCCCCTTCCTTTCCCCGTTTCCTCTCCTACTTCTCTATAAGGAGAGACAAATTTGTCTGTGAAACAAAATCTGAAGAGAGTAAAATTCACATAATGTGTATCCTTCTCCCTTCTTTCCCTTAATTATAATAGTATTTTGTCTCTTCATGAGATTTAATTTCTCTCATTTTACTTCCATTATGCTCTTTTCCAGGACAATCTTTCCACCTATTGTTTAGTTTTTATATTATTACAATAAAATCAAATTATATCTGCAGTCTCTAAGGGAACTATGTTTTACAAATTTTCCATGTACATAAATTGTCAAATTGTTATATGCTTTTTAAAATATTGTATATTTGACATAACATGATAGCAACAGGACCACTTGTCTTTTTCTGTCTCTCTTTAGTTCTCTTCCATGGATTTTAAATTTTCACTGATATTATTTTCTTTCTTTTTTTTTTTATTATTTTAATATCCTTATGATTATCCATCAGCCAATGTGCCAACAAACAGAAGATCAGTCATGTAATAAACCAGTACAGTCAAGGAAAATATATCAGTACTTAAACTATTTATGAAAATGTATGCTTTATTTTCTCCCTTTAGTTTATAATTTTAGTCTTCTAAGAGGAGAAAACCATGCCTAATAATCAGTCTGTTAAAGTCATGATTGGGCATTTCCTCTGTAAAATTTCTTAAGCATTCCAAAATTATTTTCCTTCACATAATTATGTTCATCATGTATATTACTCTTCTATTTCTGATCTCTTGGTATTTCATTAATTCAAAAAAGTCTTTTTTTTTTTTTTTTCTAAGTAAGCAATAATTTTCTTTCTTGCTGTTTGTAACTTCTTTGTAGTTTAATGTTTCCTAATGATAAATCTTGGTCAAAGAGTTTCCAATTTATTGTCTTTCTGTATTCAGATGCTTTTTTTTTTTTTTTTTTTTTTTTTTAAGCAATTGGGGCTAAGGGACTTACCCAAGGTTATACAGCTAGAAAGTATTAAGTGTGATGCAAAATAATTATTTTCCAAAGTATTTGAATGAACTCAGGAGTTTTACTACTAGGGCATGTCTACCCAAGAAAATCACCATTTTCCTTTCTTGTGATATTTTTCAACTTGAAAAACGTGAAGAAAACCATGATTAAAAAAAAATACTAGAAGTCATTTGGAATTTTTTTTCATTTTAGAACTGCCTTCTCATATCCTTTTATCACTTTTCTATTGACCAGTAATTCTTGTCTTTTTATATTTGTATCAATATCCTACATACACTGAATGTCATGAATTTATCTAAAAAATTTGATGCAAATATTTTTTCATGTTCACTATTTATTTTTTTAAATTTGTTTTATTAATAAAAAGAATATATATGTATATATACATACATATATATGTGTATGTATAAGATTCACTGTTTCTTTTCCAATTTTAAATTCATACATTTTGATTATACAAAAGGTTTTTAATTTTATGTAATTAAAATATTTTTTTCAGTTCTTTGAACATTATACAATTAAGAAACTTCCATTTTCCAATTGTTGTGTCTTCTTAACATTTTATGTAATGAATTTTTCATTTTTATTTAGGTCTTGTGTCCCTTTAAAATTATTATTACATATATTATTTATGAAACGGCTTTCCAGTTTTCCTCTCAATTTTCCCCCTGGAATGGGTAATCTTTATCCAAATAGTTCTTTTGTATGATTTGTTTGAATATGATTTAATGTTTATTGCTTTGGTATCCTAAACTGATATCAAATAGATTTAAATGCTTACTTCTAAATAAAAGAGTTTGATACTGATAATATTCTAGTTTCCATTCATTTCTAGTTTCAGTTTCCAATTATTATCTCATGTGAGATTCTTGAACTTTTGTTCCTCCAAATAAATGATTTTCTCCTTCTTGATTAAAAGAGTAAAAATGGTTTATTTTCATTACCTTATCATATTGTGACTTCTTAATAATTTTTAATTTGATATTTAGATTTTCCTCTATGTTATTGAGCTTGTGAATTAATCTTTGTTTCTATTATTTTAGTTTTGATAGTTTCCAGTTTTAAATAATAAATTTTTAAATAATTTTTGTTCATTTATTTTGCATATCTCATCCATAAATGCTTGTTTATATGCTTGAGGCTTCTGGGAAAGTGTTGTGAATTGTTGTTCTATTTTTTAAAAGATTGACTACTCAAGTAACTTATTTGTCTTTTCCAAATAGAAATGAAAAAATATTGAGATATTAAGTTTTCTAATAAATGCTGCGGCTTTGTTTAAGAAGTTTTGGATGCTATTTAATTGTTAATTTCTTCAATAAAATTATTTTATAATTATATATATATATTATTTAATATTATATTACTTTATTTCCATTTTATTTGGAATTATTTATTTAAATTACCTTTATTAAATGTAATTTTATTTTATTTGAATTCCATAAGGGATATATCATTATTTATGTTTTTTTTAGAATTTATTAATTTATTATGTGTTATACCATCTTCTATTCTTCTATCTCTCCAGGTCTCCTTTCCCTCTTTCCCCCTCTCTCTCCCTCTGTCTTTCTCTCCATCTCTTTCTTTATATTTTTCTTTCTCTCTCTCTGTCTTGCTCTGTCTCTCTCTCTTTGACTCTGTCTCTCTGTCTCTGTCTCTCTCTCTCTCTTTCTCTCTCATTCTGTCTATCTCTTCCTTCCTCCTTTCTGTCTTCCTCTCTTACTATCTTCCTCCAATCTCTCTATACACACACATCCTTTTTTGAATTCCGTTTAGTAATCACTATGGGTTTATCATAGATAACTTTTCTAAAATTCTATTAAAGCCCTGGAGTTTTATTTTTTCTAAGTCTGAAAGGGTACATTAAATGTTTTAAACACTACTATTTTGGTGTCATTTCACTCTATAGTTCCATGAGTATATCCTTCAAATATTTAGAGGCTTTAATAGTATTGCATAAAACCTTAATAAGCATATTATTTCATTATTTTTATTGATGTTATATATAATGAAGCTTATCTGATCATCTCATAATTTTGTGTTTATGAATCTTTTTTTATGGTTTGTTACCTCTTTTGAGCACCTAGCTACTAACCACTTTTTATTTTAATTCCCCTCAGGCCAAAAAAAAACACACTTAATCAATCTTTGTAATTCTCTGTGAATCTTTATGTTGTGATTATGCTGCTTGTAAGCATTGTAATACTGTAATCAGCTTTCTAAGCCTTTATGAATCTTTTTTTTTTTTTTTAAATTAGGTGATGGCAGAAACTAGACATTGACCCACATTTAATACCACATACTAAGATAAGATCAAAATGGGTCTAAGATTTAGACATAAAAATGAAATCGTAAATAAATTAGAGGAACATAGGATAGTTTACCTCTCAGACTTGTGGAGAAGGAAGGAATTTGTGTCCAAAGGAGAACTAGAGGCCATTATTGATCACAAAATAGAAAATTTTGATTACACCAAATTAAAAAGTTCCTGCACAAACAAAACTAATGCAAACAAGATTAGAAGTGAAGTAACAAATTGGGAAAACATTTTTACAGTTAAAAGTTCTCATAAAGGCTTTATCTCCAAAATATACAGAGAACTGACCCTAATTTATAAGAAATCAAACCATTCTCCAATTGATAAATGGTCAAAGGATATGAACAGACAATTTTCAGATGATGAAATTGAAACTATTTCCACTCATATGAAAGAGTGTTCCAAATCACTATTGATCAGAGAAATGCAAATTAAGACAACTCTGAGATACCACTACACACCTGACAGATCGGCTAAGATGACAAGAACAAATAATGATGAATGTTGGAGGGGATGTGGGAAAACTGGGACACTGATGCATTGTTGGTGGAGTTGTGAAAGAATCCAACCATTCTGGAGAGCAATCTGGAATTATGCCCCAAAAGTTATCAAAATGTGCATACCCTTTGACCCAGCAGTGCTACTACTGGGCTTATATTCCAAGGAAATACTAAAGAAGGGAAAAGGACCTGTATGTGCCAAAATGTTTGTGGCAGCCCTTTTTATGGTGGCTAGAAACTGGAAAATGAATGAATGTCCATCAATTGGAGAATGATTGAGTAAATTATGGTATATGAATGTTATGGAATATTATTGTTCTGTAAGAAATGACCAACAGGAGGAATACAGAGAGGCTTGGAGAGACTTAAATCAACTTATGCTGAGTGAAACGAGCAGATCATTATACACTTCAACAATGATACATTATGAGGATGTATTCTGATGGAAGTGGATATATTCAACATAAAGAAGAGCTAATCCAATTCCAATTGATTAATGATGGAAAGAATCAGCTACATCCAGAAAAAGAACACTGGGAAATGAGTGTAAACTGTGAGCATTTTTTTGTTGTTGTTGTTTTTCTTCCCAAATGATTTTTACCTTCCAAATACAATTCTTCCTTTGCAACAACAACAACAAAATTCGCTTCTTTACATATATATTATACCTAGGATATACTATAAGATATTTAATATGTATGGAAATGCCTGCTGTCTAGAGGAGGGGGTGGAGGGAAGGAGGGGAAAAATTTGAAACAGAAGGGAGTACAAGGGATAATGTTGTAAAAAAAATTACCTATGCAAATGTACTGTCAAAAAAAAGTTATAATTATAAAAATTAATAAAAAAAGAAAAAGACATTAAAAATTTTAGGTGAAATTGGATAATACATATGCACAACCAGGTATGTTTTCCCTTAAATTATATTTAATTTTCATTTTGCCCCTTATTTTTCCCCATTCCTTTTTTGATTAAAAAAAAAAAAAGTCAAAATGAAAAGAATGGGTCAATAATAACAATGTATATGCTCAAAAAGCTCAAAATCTTACAAAAATGAATGTTGAAAATTATATTTTCATAGCAATTTTGATTATAATAATTCTATTGAATAAAATGTAAGTAGAGAAAAGCCAGAAGATGCTATAAATATGAATTCAATGAAATTCAAGATGAAACCAGAATAATCATATACCATTACAAAAGTTGAAAGCAGAATCTCAAAGTAGGAAAGAAATAGGACTACAAGAGAAAATCAAGCAATAGATTTAAAGGGAATCGGGAGGTGAAAGTAGCTTAGGGCAGTTGGTATATCTTATGTATGTAACATATCTTTTGACTATTAGAATGAACCAAATAAATAAATTATTTCATGTAATATTTAGAACAAAAATTTTAGAAGTAGAAGAAAAGAAGAAAATGGAAAAAGTTTATAAATAAGAAAGAAATTGATTTAAAAACTAATTGTACTTCTTTAAAAACCACTGCTAAAGGGAAGAAATCTTGATACTATATTTGATGAAAGCATAAGTGAAAATTACTCAGCTCTATTGAACAAGAGGTCAAAATCTGAAGACAAAAAATCAATTGTTCACTTCTTGAAAGGAACCCCACAATTAATATACATAGAAATCCATAACCAAAATTCCAAACTTCCTGGTAAAGAGAAACATATCTGAAGTATCCAAAGGGAAAATGTTCTTGTTATGAATAAACAGTAAAAATCATTCACATTTTGTCAAGTATTATGAGAAATGAGGAAATCTTGGAATATGATATATGAAGAAGTGAAAATATGGATTTTTATAAATAGAAATAAATAACCCTAAAAAACCTACTTGAGGGCAATGCATATTTATTGTTATAGAGAGAATACATTTCTTAGTAAAACACTAGAGATTAAAAGAAATGTTAAAAGGCAATCGGCAAAATCAAGAAAATCTTGAATACATTTGAGCAATTAGAAGAAGTTATATGGTGACACAATGGTTAAATTCTTTTTGAAGAAGATATGTGTCTTATTAAAACTCTAATAACTTCAAAGGTAAGAGATAAATAAGCTAGAGCAATGGCCTAGAGATGGTTTTATTCTGTTTTAATCAATTTTAATAAACAGAGAGAAGGCAGGAGAAAGGAAGAGGGGAAAATTGGATATAATGGGATGGTATTTATTATTTTTCATAATGGGGGGAAAGCAAAAATTATGGAAGAAGGGATGGACAGCTAGAATCACATGAGACAACTTTTAAATGAACAAGGTGAAGCAAATTTCAGTACACAGACTTATAGGCACAATAATTTTGGTACAAAATTAAGAAGCAGGTGGATACAAAGAGAGTGATAATTGGAAATATTTTTTTAATTTTTTTATTATATATATATATATTTTTTATAATATTATCCCTTGTATTCATTTTTCCAAATTACCCCCCCTCCCTCTATTCCCTCCCCCCGATGACAGGCAATCCCATACATTTTACATGTGTTACAATATAGTCTAGGTACAATACATGTGTGTGAATATCATTTTCTTGTTGCACAATAAACATTAGAATCCGAAGGTACATGCAACCTGGGCAGACAGATATTAGTGCTAACAATTTACATTCCCCTCCCAGTGTTTCTTCTCTGGGTGTAGCTACCTCTGTCCATCATTGATCAACTGGAAGTGAGTTGGATCTTCTTTATGTTGAAGATTTCCACTTCCATCAGAATACATCCTCATACAGTATTGTTGTTGAAGTGTACAGTGATCTTCTGGTTCTGCTCATTTCACTCAGCATCAGTTGATTTAAGTCGCTCCAGGCCTCTCTGTATTCCTCCTGCTGGTCATTTCTTACAGAGCAATAATATTCCATAACCTTCATATACCACAATTTACCCAACCATTCTCCAACTGATGGACATCCATTCATCTTCCAGTTTCTAGCTACAACAAAAAGAGCTGCCACAAACATTTTGGTACATATATGTCTCTTTCCGCTCTTTAGTATTTCTTTGGGATATAATCCCAGTAGTAGCGCTGCTGGGTCAAAGGGTATGCACAGTTTGATAACTTTTTGGGCATAATTCCAGATTGCTCTCCAGAATGGCTGGATTCTTTCGCAACTCCACCAGCAATGTATTAGTGTCCCAATTTCCCCACATCCCCTCCAAGATTTATCATTATTTGTTCCTGTCATCTTAGCCAATCTGACAGGTGTGTAGTGGTATCTCAGAGTGGTCTTAATTTGCATTTCTCTGATAAGTAGTGATTTGGAACACTCTTTCATGTGAGTGGATATAGTTTCAATTTCTTCCTCTGAGAATTGTCTGTTCATATCCTTTGACCATTTATCAATTGGAGAATGGTTCGGTTTCTTATAAATTATGGTCAGTTCTCCATATATTTTGGAAATGAGACCTTTGTCAGAACCTTTGTTTTTAAAAATATTTTCCCAATTTGTTACTTCCCTTCTAATCTTGTTTGCATTAGTATTATATGTACAGAAACTTTTTAGTTTGATGTAATCAAAATCTTCTATTTTGTGATCAATAATGATCTCTAGTTCTCCTCTGGTCATAAATTCCTTCCTCCTCCACAAGTCTGAGAGGTAGATTATCCTCTGTTCCTCTAATCTATTTATTATCTCCCTCTTTATGCCTAAATCATGGATCCATTTTGATCTTATCTTGGTATATGGTGTTAAGTGTGGATCCATATCTAATTTCTGCCATACTAATTTCCAGTTTTCCCAACAGTTTTTTCCGAATAATGAATTTTTATCCCTAATGTTGGAATCTTTGGGTTTGTCAAAGATTAGATTGCTATAGATGTACCCTTTTTTGTCCTTTGTATCTAATCTGTTCCACTGATCTACCGGTCTATTTCTTAGCCAATACGAAATGGTTTTGGTGACTGCTGCTATATAATATAGCTTTAGATCAGGTACACTTAGACCACCTTCCTCTGAGTTTTTTTTCATTAGTTCCCTTGCAATTCTCGACCTTTTATTCTTCCATATGAATTTTGTTGTTATTTTTTCTAGGTCATTGAAATAGTTTCTTGGGAGTCTGATTGGTATAGCACTAAATAAATAGATTAGTTTGGGGAGTATTGTCATCTTTATTATATTCGCTCGGCCTATCCAAGAGCACTGAATGTCTTTCCAATTATTTAAATCTGATTTTATTTTTGTGGCAAGTGTTTTGTAATTTTTCTCATATAATTCCTGACTTTTCTTTGGTAAATGGATTCCTAAATACTTTATACTTTCAACATTTGTTTGGAATGGAATTTCTCTTTGTATCTCTTGCTGTTGCATTTTGTTAGTGATATATAAAAATGCTGAGGATTTATGTGGATTTATTTTGTATCCTGCCACTTTGCTGAAATTTTGAATTATTTCTAGTAGCTTTTTAGCAGAGTCTTTGGGGTTCTCTAAGTATACCATCATGTCATCTGCAAAAAGTGATAGCTTGATTTCCTCATTTCCTACTCTAATTCCTTGAATCTCTTTCTCGGCTCTTATTGCTGAGGCTAGCGTTTCTAGTACTATATTGAATAGTAATGGTGATAGTGGGCAACCTTGTTTCACTCCTGATCTTACTGGGAAAGGTTGCAGTTTATTTCTATGGCATATTATGCTTACTGACGGTCTTAAATATATGCTCCTGATTGTTCTAAGGAATAGTCCATTTATTACTATACTCTCAAGAGTTTTTGGTAGGAATGGATGTTGGATTTTGTCAAATGCTTTTTCTGCATCTATTGAGATGATCATATGGTTCTTATTAATTTGATTATTAATATGGTCAATTATATTAATAGTTTTCCTAATATTAAACCAGCCCTGCATTCCTGGTATAAATCCTACTTGATCATAGTGTATTATCCTGGAGATGATTTTCTGAAGTCTTTTTGCTAATATCTTATTTAAGATTTTAGCATCAATATTCATTAAGGAAATTGGTCTATAATTTTCTTTCTCAGTTTTCGATCAACCTGGTTTAGGTATCAGTACTATGTCTGTGTCATAAAAGGAGTTTGGTAGGACTCCTTCATCCCCTATTTTTTCAAATAATTTATATAACATTGGGGCTAATTGTTCTTTAAATGTTTGGTAGAATTCACATGTGAATACATCTGGTCCTGGGGATTTTTTCCTGGGGAGTTGATTAATAGTTGTTCTATTTCTTTTTCTGAAATGGGATTATTTAAGCAATTTATTTCCTCCTCTGTTAATCTAGGGAGCCTATATTTTGGAGGAAGTCATCCATTTCACTTAAGTTATCAAATTTATTAGCATAAAGTTGGGCAAAGTAACTCATTATTTCTCTAATTTCCTCTTCATTGGTGGAAAGGTCCCCCTTTTCATGTGCAAGACTAACAATTTGATTTTCCTCTTTCCTTTTTCTGATCAGATTTATCAAAGGTTTATCTATTTTCTTGGCTTTTTCATAAAACCAACTCTTGGTTTTATTTATTAATTCAATAGTTTTTTTTTTTTTACTTTCAATATTATTGATTTCTCTTTTTAATTTTTGTATTTCAAGTTTAATTTTTGGTTGGGGGGTTATAATTTGGTCTTTTTCTAGCCTTTTAAGTTGTAAGCCCAATTCGTTAATCTTCTCTTTCTCTATTTTGTTCAAATAAGCCTCTAAAGATATAAAATTTCCCCTTATTACCGCTTTAGCTGCATCCCACAGATTTTGGTATGATGTCTCATCATTGTCATTATCTTTGGCCCCAAAAAGGAGATTGTAACACCTCCCTGATTTCTTAGGAAAGGATGTGAAAACACTAAAAAGGAGGTGATCACACCCCACCTAACTTATCAGGAAGGGAGGTGAAAACACTGTAAAGGAGATGATCATGCCCTCCCTGTTTCTCAGGAAGAGAGATAAAATAAAAAACGTCAAAGGGAAGTGGGGAGTAAAACCATCAGCATGGAAGGTATTACACAAGCACATAGCAATATAGCATAGGCTAGTGATGATGATTCTTCCCACAGCCGGTGCAGGCTCATGTGGTGTAACAAACATGAATTGTACATGCAAGTAGTGATATAACAAACAATATGAATCAACATGGTATTGTAAAATATTTCCAGAAGTCCTAGAAGGAGGACATGTAAATAGCAATCACATAGAAATGGATAGTACAAAACCAATCTATTGTCCATTACTTTATGAGTCAGGGAATCCAATGATTCCTGCAGATTTTGAAGTCCTATAATAATCTTATCTTGTCTCAAGGATACCAATTCCTGAGGGTTTGAAGTCCTGCATCAGCCTCATTAACCATTTTTGATATCCATGAGTCAATTGCCATAACTGCCATGCTCTTTCAGTGGTGGGCATAATCAGCAATGGAACTACCCAATGTTTCTTGGGTCTTCTCCTTCATTTCAAGACTCTTCTCCACCTCTCTCCAATGGACAAGACAAATATGGGTCGTTAGCACCCATCTGATTCCTTCTCCATCTGTAGAGATACAAGCAAACCTTCTCCCCCAAGAAGTTAACCTATTTGGTCCTTTCCATTCACCACTTTCTGGATCTCTCCACATCACCTGGCAATTATCTAAAGATATTCGAGTTTCTTGCACTGAACACTGCCTTTCCAGTGGTTTATAAAACCTGTCTGCTGGAGCCAGTGCATCTTTATCAAAAATCAAGAAGTTAATTGTATAAAAAGCTAAATTAAGAAGTTCCCTAGGAGCAGTAATGAATTGAACCAGCTACTCCCAGCAAAAGAACTCTGGGAAGTGAGTAAGAATCACTACATTGAATTCCCAGTCCTCTATTTTTGTTGGCCTGCATTTTTTTTATTTCCTTCACAAGTTAATTGTACACTATTTCAAAGTCCTATGGACATGTGTGTGTGTGTGTGTGTGTGTGTGTGTGTGTATGTGTGTGTGTATATATATATATATATATATATATATATATATATATATATATATATATATATATATATATATATATACAGCAAAATAACTGTATGGATATATACATTTATGTATATATCCATACAGTTATTTTGCTGTACAAACCAATTTATGCTATATTTATAACTTATACTTTAACATATTTAACATGTATTGGTCAACCTGCCATCTGGGGAAGGGGGTGGGGGAAAGGAAAGGAAAAATTGGAACAAAAGGTTTTGCAGTTGTCAATGCTGAAAAATTACCCGTGCATATATCTTATAAATAAAAAAGGTATAATAAAAAAATGAGAAAAAAAGAAGTTCACTAGGGTTACCTGTGGCTCCCCCTTTCTTTTGTTTTTGGAGGAGTGTCTCGGTTTCTCCTCTCTACTATTGCCTGTCCTTGAAGATTGAAAAATATGCCAGTGGTGTATAAAATCTGATACTGTGCACAAAAGTGTGCAAAATATTTATAAGTATGTGCAGGTCCATTATCTGTTTTTATTGCTTGTGGCACACCCATAATTGCAAATGCTTGTATAAGGAATTCAGTGACCACTTGGGCTGTTTCTTTTGCTGCTGGTATTGCAAAAGTAAATCCTGAAAAGGTGTCTACTACAGACATGGATAAAATACAGATGGCCAAAAGATTTATAATGGGTCACATCCATTTGTCAAATTTCACTGGGTCTGAAACAACAAAGGTTCTTCCCTAGAGGGAGTGTAGGAGAGTGGAAAGGAAGGCAAGCTGTGCAGGCTTTTACTATGCTCCTAGCTTTCTCTTTTGTTATCACGACTTGTAAATGTAAAGCTTGAGCAGCCTGATGATATTTAGAATGAGATTCTTGGGCTTCTTGAAATGAAGGAGTATTGTCCAACATAGTCAGAAGGCAATCTGCCTTTGAATTACCAAGTAACATAGGACCTGGAAGTCCACTATGAGAGTGAACATGCAAGATAATTCTTACCTGAATGCTTTCTCATTTGCTCTTGAAGTTCCTTAAAGAGCTGATATATGTTAGAAGCTACAAATTTTATTTGGGCTGTGGTAATTCTTTGTATCACACCTACTGAACAGGCCAAATCAGATATTATGGATAATAAGTAAGAGCTAGAATGATTGCATACAATTCATTCTGCTGAGTGGACTGAAAATGAGTTTGACTACTCTCTTTATAGTTAAGTCATGAGAGTATATTGGGCACAAATATTATATTTGGATGCATCTGTAAATACAGTTGGTCCTTTAAAAGAAACCTTAGAAACCTTTTCTTCAAGAATCCATTGCCAATTATGTAATAGTTGGGTTATCTTCAAATGGAGACCCGTGTGTAAAATTTGGAGCTGTGGCCAATAAAATTTGCCACTCTGCGATGATTTCACAGCATAAATTAATTTGTTCTTTGGTATAAAAGATGCATATCTTGCCATGTCTTATCCCAGATAATTGTACTGCTCACTTAATGGCCTTTGATAAAATTCTAGGCACAAGCACTGGGTAAGGAATAAGGCTTTGGTCTGCTTGTGCTGGGAAGTTCACTCACACTGTCTCCTTAATGAAGGACTGCTGTGAATGCCTTTTTCGTAGCAAAAACTGATTATTTCCAAGGATTTTTGAGTAACTCTATAAACCAGATTGGATAAAACTGGTTCAACTTCTCTCAAAGCCTCTTGAGCTTTTTTTTTTGGTAAGCTGGCATGGTAAATTTAAAACACTGTCTCCCCTTAAAATGTCATATAGTGGTTGCAATTTATAGGTAGTCAAGCCTAACACTGGTTGCATCGATTGGATATCTCATATCAATTTCTAAAAGTCATTTAAGGTGTTTAGTTTCTCTGTTCTTAAGAAAAGTTTGTTTTTTTTTTTTTTTTTTTTTTTGGTACTGTAAGCACCTTAAAGGTATACTTCATATCCTAAATATTGAAAGGGAGCATGTCTTTGAATTTTTTTTTTTCTGGAGCTATATGCAATTTGTAGTTCCTTAGTGTTTTATGATCTTTTGAAGATATGCTTCTAACATTTGCTCCTCGGGTGCACATCCCAAAATAACATCCATATAATGTTATAACATTACTTTTGGAAATGCTTTTCTTACTGGAATAAGAGCAGAAGCAATGTACATTTGGCACATAGTAGGGCTATTTTTCATTCCATGTGGCAAAACTGTCCATTCATATCTTTTATAAGGCTCAGCTAAGTTAATGCTGGGCACTGAAAAGGCAAATCTTTTCAAATCCTTCTTATCTAGAGTGATAGAATACAATCAATCCTTAATTTCTATAACCCAAAGAAGCCATTCTCTAGGCAATGGAGTAGGAGATGGAAGTCTAGGCTGAAGAATTTCCATAGGTTCCATCTGTTCATTGAATTTTCTTACATCAATCAACATCCTCCATTTTCCAGATTTCTTTTTTACAACAAATACTGGGGAATTCCAAGGACTTAGAGAAGGTTGTAAGTGTTCTTGATCAAGTTGCTCCTTTACTGTATCTAATAAGTCCTGAATTTTATCACTAACTAAGGGCCACTGTTCCATCCACACTGGTATATCAGTTTTCTATTGAATAGGAACAGGTGAGAGTGTTGGTAAGCTTTCAACAGCAGCCATGCCTAAAAAAAAGGAGTTCTCATGTGTAATCCTAATTGTTGTAAAATGTCTCTTCCCCACAGATTGATGGGGACTTTTCAACTATAAAAGGAGTAAAAACTCCTGTCTCACCTTCAAATGTCCATCTCATAGGGGTAGCACTAACTTCAGCTGCTATTGATCCTCCTAGGCCAGCCTATAGGTGTCTGTCTTAATTTTTGGCCTGTGACTGGGCCAGTTGGCACCTCTAATGATTGTATGATCTGCATCTGTATCTATCAATCCTTCTAATCTTATGTCATTTATATAGATAGTGAGCATAGGTAAGTCAGATGTCACAGCTGCAGTCCAGCACATTCCTGGATTCTCTTGTTTGTAGACAGGATCTGGGCAGCTATCACCAGACTGCCTATTAAAAGTCTGTATCAGTAAACCTGATTGATGCTACTACTTCTCCTGGTTGATAATTCACACATTGTCTACCTATTAGTGACTGGGATACTATCCACACATTCCCCAGTTTCCCACATTGGTATATGGATGATCACTGTTTTGTAAGTACTCTCAGGGGGTGATATGACCAAGCCTACTTTGCCTGGAGGCAAGGGATCCATAGGCTGAAAAAGAACAGATTTCACCTCTTCAAGGGATATTTCAGTAGTCCCAGTGCATACAACTCTATTCTCCCCAATTGTAATCACTTTCTGTCATCAGTTTGCTTCCAGGTTGATTGAATATGTAATCACTTTTTCCCTTTAGATTGCTTCTTGGCTGATTAGTCATGTCTGAATACTGAACTTCTAAAGACTCTCTGAGTGTAGAATCAGCTGCCATCATGCCCCAAACATTTTTGCCTTGGGCCCATCATCCTGTTTCCTTAATCAATCTTCATTCTGATGCCCAGTGGAAGTCTCTGTTTTTTCACTCTGTCTCTATACCAACAGTGATCTTTCAGATGCCCTATTTTACCACACTGAAAGCACTGACGAATCTCTCTGGAAGTTCAGGACGTCTTTGCAAAAAGGGACCATGTTCCCATATTTGGATCTTGGGAAGTCTGTATCATAGCCTGAGTATAAAAGGTATTTGTGCCCACTGTGGTACAGCATCTTATGAGCTCCTCTAAAGGAGCATCCTTATGTAGTCTTAGTATAATTCTTTTAAATTAGGATTTTCTTTAGCAAGATGCCTTACCATTATTTCTATTGCTGCATTTTCACCAGTAGTTCATAGACAGCTGTCTGCACAAAATCAGCAACGGGTTCATTTGGCCCTTGTGCTATTTTTGTGAAGATTTCTCCCTTGTCCCATTTACCTGGGATAAAACACCATACTTTGATAGCAGCAGAAGCAATTTGCTCATATCCTGCTATAGGGTAATTAATCTGTGCTGAACTGCCTGTATAAGAACCTATACCTGTTAGTTGGTCAGAGATGATTGATGTATTAACTCTAGTTTGCCTATTTCATTGGGCTTGTATATTGGAGAGTTCACTATATTCAAAAAGCCACAACAAGTTTTGTCCAGGTTCTAACCATGTCCATGCTATAGATTTCTAGTCACTAGAGGTTAAAATTTTCATAAGCCAAATTCTGTAATAATATCTTAACATAAGATGATGTAGCCCCATAAAGAGTGCAAGCCTTTTTCAGATCTTTGATAATTTCTAGATTAAAAGGAGTGTATCTTCTCCTTTCTTGACCTTAACAGTTAAACTGTTCAATTACAGGATAAATTTCTATTCTCAAATCAACTGTATTCTGCCCTTCCTCTTTGGCTTTATGTAGTGCCTTTTGCAATGGAGTCATAGAAGGGGATGATTAATAGGGGGGAGGTGCTGATGATATCACTGCCCCTCCTACTCCTTCTCCCCCCTCAACCCAGGAAGGTTAAGTTGATAGGGGAGGATCAAAAACCTGCTTGGTTTAGGTGGTGTTGAAGCTGAGCTGTGAGAGTGAGAATCACCACACACTTTAAGTTCACTCATCTGCCCATGCCTTTCAGCTATTTTATCAGTACTATCCTTCTTCTCTTCCCCTTTCTCCTCACACTTTCTTGTCTGGCTGTTCTCCTTAAAACTTTTCTTTTTATTAAAACTTGTGAGATTCTTTAAGACCAAATGTATTATGTTATATACATATACATATATATATATATATATATATATATATATACATATAGAATATTTCCTTAGAAATTGAATAAGGACCATTATCATTGTAATATTCATTTAGTTTCTCTCCTACTAATTTCCAATTATCTACCTGTATTTCTTCTTCCTTGAAGAACCAAGATTCTGATGTTTCTAAGTCACCAATCTGCTCCCAAGTTACAAGCAAAACCTGCCTCTTTATTAACCTAAGTATGTTTTTTTATAGAGCTCTCGAGGGAAGGTAGGGGAGAATCTTTTCCTAATATCTGTCCCATTTCAGCTAGATAATGAAAGTTATTAGTTTGGCCCTTAACAAAGTGCCCTGTTTGTCTATTTTAATATTCATCCTATATCCTGGTCACAGGTACTTCTTCACTTAAGTTAGTCCATAGTCCATGTTTAGCATCAATTGTAATGTCTGGACTAGCTACCTGGAGGATCTCAGGTTCACTCAGAGTCAGGATTAATTAAAGTTCTTAGTCTTCAGGGGGGAGAAGTGAAGGAGGCAGACAAACTGCCATGCAGCTTGCCAAAGATGTATCCTTGATTCTGGAGTCCAGAGTCTCCAGCCTCTCTCCTCCTTGTCCTACAGCTGAATGAATCTGACTTGTCTCCCCAAGTCATCCAATCTTTGCCTATGATTATCTCACCACCAAAACATTCAGCAAGCACCCATGGTGAGGAGAGTCATCACATCAACATCTCTTCCAAATATGGATATAGAGCCATTATCTCACATCAAATAGGTAGTTAGCCTTAAGTGTTCTGCTGTCTGATTCAAGCATACCTTTTCAGAGTTTCAGCCCTCTACACATTGAAGTCTCTCCAGACCTCTGTAAAATCATTCTGCTGATCATTTCTTGTACAAAAACGATATTCCATATTATTAATATATCATAACTTATTCAGCTATTCTCCAATTGATGATGTTATGAATATTTTTGCATATTTGGGACACTTTCCTTCCTTTAAGATTTCTTTGGGATATAGGTCCAATAGAAACATTGCTGTATCAAAGGGTATACACAGTTTGATAACTTTTTGAGCATAGTTCCAAATTGTTCTCCAGAATGGCTGGATTCATTTACAATTCCACCAACAATGTATAAGGTTCCCAGTTTTCCTTCAATATCTGTCATTGTCTTTTCCTGTCATCTTAGCCAATCTGAGATTTATTTAACTTTTATCTCAGAGTTGTCTTAATTTGTATTTCTCTGGTCAAAATTGATTTAGAGCAGCTTTTCGCATGACTAGGGATGGCTTAAATATCTTCATCTGAAAACTGTTTATTCATATCCTTTGAGCATTCATCAACTGGAGAATGGTTTGAATTCTTATAAATTTGGGTGAATTCTCCATATATGTTAATAATGAGGCCTTCATTAGAACCCTTGAATGAAAAAAATGTTTTATTCAGTTAATTTCTTCCCTTGTAATCTTGTCTGCATTAGTTTTGTTTCTACAAAAACTTTTTAACTTATTATAATCAAAATTATCTATTTTGTGATCAATAAAGATCTTCAGTTCTTTTTGGTTACAAATTTCTTCCTTCTCCCCAAATCTTATAAGAACACTATCCTATGTTCTTCCAATTTGTTTATGATATCATTCTTTATATCTAGATCATGAACCCATTTCAATTTTATCTTGGTATTCAGTGTATGTTTTTGTCATTGTCTAGTTTCTGCTATACTAGTTTCCAATTTTCCCAAGAGTTTTGGTCAAATAATGAGTTCTTTTCCCAAAAGTTGGCATCTCTGGGTTTGTCAAACACTAAATTACTGTAGTCATTGGCTGGTTTGTCCACTTAACCTAATCTATTCCACTGATCAACTACTCTCTTTCTTAGTTATTATCAAATGGTTTTGATGACTTCTGCTTTATAATATAGTTTCAGACTGGTATAGCTAGGCCACCTTCATTTGCTTTTATCTTCATTAATTCCTTTGAAATTCTTGACCTTTTGTTCTTTCAGATGACCTTTGTTATTATTTTTCTAGGTCTGAAAATAATTTGGGAGGGTTTGATTGGTATAACATTAAATAGATTAATTTAGGCATTGTTGTCATTTTTATTATAATCACTCAACCTATCAAAGCTCTTTTGATATTTTTTCAATTGTTTAGATGTGACTTTATTTCTGTAGAGAGGTTTTCAGTTGTGTTCATATAGTTCCTGACTTTCCCTTGGCATATAGATTTCCAAATATTTATGCTATCGACTGTTATTTTAAATGGAATTTGTCTTTGTATCTCTTGCTGTTGGACTTTATTGGAGAGGCATTAAAATGCTTAGGATTTGTGGATTTATTTTGTATTCTACAACTTTGCTAAAGTTGTGAATTTTTTGTAATTTTTTTAGTTGATTCTCTAGGGTTCTCTAACAATATCATCCCATCATCTGCAAAGAGTTATAATTTGGTTTACTCATTACTTACTCTAATTCCTTTAATCTCTTTCTTCCTTTGTTGCCAAAGCTAACATTTCTAATACAATATTAAATAATAATGGTGATAGTTGGAAATTTTATTTCATAATGATGTTATTGGAAATGGTTCTCCATTTCATATGATGCTTGCTGATGGTTTTAAATAGATACTATTGATTATTTTGAGGAAAAGTCCACCTATCCCTATATTCCCTAGTGGTTTTAATAGGAATGATGTTGGATTTTGTCAAATGCTTTTTCTTCATCTATTGAGTTAATCATATGTTTTTTGTTAATTTGGTTATAATAGTTTTCCTAATATTGAACTAGCCCTGAATTCCTGGTATAAACTTTATGTGGCCATGGTGTGTTATACTAGGTATGACTTTCTGTCATCTCTTTGATAATATTTTATTTAAGATTTTTGCATCAATATTCATTAGGTGATGGACAGAATCAGCTACACCCAGAAAAGGAACACTGGGAAATGAGTGTAAACCGTGAGCATTTTTTTTGTTTGTTTTTCTTCCCAGATTATTTTTACCTTCCAAATACAATTCTTCCTTTGCAACAACAACAACAACAACAACAAAATTCAGTTCTGCACATGTATATTGTACCCAGCATATACTATAAGATATTTAATATGTATGGGAATTCCCCCCATCTAGGGGAGGGGGTGGAGGGAAGGAGGGGAAAAATTAGGAACAAAAGTGAGTACAAGGAATAATGTTGTAAAAAAAATATCTATGCATATGTACTGTCAAAAAAAAGTTAAAATTATAAAATTAATAAAAAAATTTTCATATTAGAAAAAATATTAATTAGGGAAATTTGTCTATTATTTTCTTTTTCTGTTTTATCCTACCTGCTTTACCTATCAATTGCATGTCTGTATCATTAAAGGAATCTGGCAGGAGTTCTTTGTTCTCTATTTTTTCAAATAATTTTTGCTTTCACTTGATCTGAGATTAGGATAGCTACCCCTGCTTTTGTGCTCAAAAGTAAAATACTGAGCAGGGAAAGTGGAAAAGAAAAGAGAAAAGTATAATTTGGTGTTAATAAGATGGCAGAAAATACAGAATTAGTAGTTTTAACTGTAAATGTGAATGGGGTGAACTTTCCCATAAAGTGTAACCAGATAGCAGACTAGATTAAAAGTCAGAATCCAACAATATGTTGTTTACAAGAAACACATATAAAGCAGAGTGATACATACAGAAAAAGGTAAAAGGTTGGAGCAGAATCTATTATGCTTAAGGTGAAGTTAAAAAAAAAAAAAAAAAAAAAAGCAAAGGTAGCTATCCTAATCTCAGATCAAATGAAAGCAAAAATTGATCTAATTAAAAGACATAAGGAAGAAAACTATATCTTGCTAAATGGTACTATAGAGAATGAAGTAATATCAATACTAAACATATATGCACCAAGTGGTGTAGCATCTAAATTCCTAAAGGAGTTAAGAGAGTTAGGAGAAAAAATAGACAGCAAAACTATAATAGTTGGAGAACTCAACCTTGCACTCTCAGAACTAGATAAAAACCACCAAAAAAAAGAAAGAAGTTAAAGATGTAAATGGAATACTAAAAAACTAAATATGATAGATCTTTGGAGAAAAGTGAATGGAGACAGAAAGGAATAGACTTTGTTCTCTGCATTTCATGGAACCTATAAAAAAAATTGACCAGACATTAAGATATAAAGACTTCAAAATCAAATGCAGAAAGGCAAAAGTAGTAAATAATTTTTTTTCAGACTCCAATTAAAGAAAACTTAGATTTAAGAAGGTCCAGAGGAAAATAGACCAAAAAGAAATGGGAACCTAATAATCTCATCCTAAAGAATGAATGGGTGAAAAAGCAAATCATAGACACAATCAATAATTTATCCAAGAGAGTGATAACAATGAGACAACATACCAAAATTTGTGGGATGTAGCCAAAGTGGTAATAAGGGAAATTTTTATATCTCTAGATGCTTACTTGCAAAAAATAGAGAAAGGAAAGATCAATAAGTTTGGCTTGTTACTAAAAAAGCTAGAAAAAGAACAAAGTAACCCACCCCCATCAAATCGCAAACTTGAAATTCTAAAAATAAAAGAAGAGAGAATTAAAATTGAAACTAAATACACTGTTAAATTAATAAATAAAATTAAGTGTTGGTTTCATGAAAAAATAGATAAACCTTTAGTTTACTTAATTAGAAAAAAGAAAGCGGGAAATCAAATCGTTAATCTCAAAAATGAAAAGGGAGAACTATCTACCAATGAAAGGGAACTAGAGCAATTATCAGGAGTTACTTTGCCCAACTTTATGCCAATAAATTTGACAACCTAAGTGAAATGGAGAAATACCCACAAAAAATGTAGATTGCTTACATTAACAGAAGAGGAAATAAATTACTTTAATAGTCCCATTTTAGAAAAAAAGGATTAGAACAAGCTATTAACCAATTCCCTAAGAAAAAATTCTCATGACCAGATGGATTTACATGTGAATTCTACCAAACATTTAAAGAACAATTAACTCCCAAACTATACAAACTTTTTGAAAAAATAGGGGAAAAATGACTTTTTTCAAATTATTTTTATGACACAGATATGGTAATGATACCTAACCAAATAGGATGAAAACAGAGAAAGAAAAATTATAGACAAATCTCCCTAATGAATATTGAGGCAAAATCTTCATAAAATATTAGCAAAGAGATTACAGATAATCATACCCAGAATAATACACCATAACCAAGTAAAATTTATACTAGGAATGCAGGGCTGGTTCAATATTAGGAAAACTATTAGCATAATTGGTTATATCAATAACCAAATTAACAAAATATATGATTTCTCAATAGATGCAGAAAAATCATTTGAAAAATTCCAACACCCATTCCTATTAAAAACATTAGAGACATAGAAATAAATAGACTTTTCCTTAAAATAGTCAGTAGCATCTATTAAAAACCATCAGGAAGCATCATATTATGGGGACAAACTAGAACTAATTCCAATAACATCAGGAGTGAAACAGCGTTGCCCACTGTTACCATTACTATTCTATATTGCATTAGAAATGCTAGTTTTGAAATAAGAGAAGAAAACAAGATTAAAGGAATTAGAGTAGACAATAAGGAAACCAGATTATCACTCATCACAGGAGATGTAAGAGTAAACCTAGAGAACCCAGAGAATCAACTGAAAAGCTATTAGAAATAATCCATTACTTTAGCAAAGTTGCAGGATACAAAATAAATCCACATAAATCATCAGTCTTTTTATACATCCCTAAAAAATCCAACAGCAAGATATACAATGAGAAATTCTATTTAAAATTATTTTTGATATATTGTATAAAATATTTGGGAATTTATCTGCTGAAGGAAAGGCAGGAACTATATAAGCAAAAGTAGAAGGCACTTTCTACACAAATAAAGTCAGATCTGAGGAATTGGAAAAATATCAAGTACTCTTGGATATACAAATATAATAAAGATGTCAACATTCCCTAAACTGATCTATTTATTTAGTTCTATACCAATCAAACTCCCAAGATGATATTTTACTGACCTAGAAAAAAATAATAACAAAATTCATCTGGAAGAACAAAAAAGTCAAAAATTTCAAAGGTATTAGTGAAGAGAAAAGCAAATGAATGTGGACTAGCTGTACCAGATCTAAAACTTTATTATAAAGTAGGAGTTATCAAAACTATTTGGTACTGGGAGAGAAGTTGATCAGTGGAATAATTTAAGTACACAGAACAAAATAGCCAATGACTATAACAATCTAGTATTCGACAAACCCAAAGTCCCCAACTTTTTTGGATAAGAATTCATTATTTGACAACAACTGCTGGTAAAATTGAAAAGTAGTATGAAACAAAGTATGCATAGACCCACACCTATCACCATATACCCGGATAAGATCAAAATGGCTTTATGATCTAGACATAAAGAATGCTACTATAAACAAATTAGAAGAACATAGGATAGTTTACCTCTCAGACTTGTGGAGGAGGAAGGAATTTGTGACCAAAGGAGAAGTAGAATGATTTCATTATCATTACTGATCACATAAATATTAAGTTAAAAAGCTTTTGTACAAATAACAGTAATGCAGACAGGATTAGAAGGAAAGCAATACACTAGGAAAACATTTTTACATCTAAAGGATCTGATAAAGGCCTCTTTTCTAAAACATATAGAGAACTGACTCAAATTTATTATAGTTCAAGCCATTCTCTAATTGCTAAATGCTGAAAGAATATGAACAGACAATTTTCAGATGAAGAGATTGAAAGTATTTGTAGCCACATGAAAAGGTGCTCCAAATCACTATTGATCAGAGAAATACTAATTAAGATAACTCTGCAATACTACCTGTTAGATTGGCTAAAATGACAAGAAAAGATAATGACATGTTGAAGGGGACATAAGAAAACTGGGACACTGATATGTTGTTGCTGGAACTGTGAATGTATCCAACAATTCTGGAAAGCAATTTGGAACTATGCTCAAGAGGTTATCAGACTGCATACCCGTTCACCCAGCAGTGTTCTACTGGGATTATATCCCAAAGAGATCCTAATAGAGGGAAAGTGACCCACATGTATAAAAATGTTTGTGATAGTCCCCTTTGTAGTGGCAAGAAACTAGAGCAGATTGGAGAATGGCTGAATAAATTAGGGTATATGAATGCTATAGAATACTATTTTTTATGTAAGAAATGATCAGCAGTTTGATTTCAGAGAGGCCTGGAGAACTGAGGCTAAGTGAAATGAGCAGAACCAAGTGATCATTATACACAGCAACAATAAGACTATCCGATGATCAATTCTGATGGATGTGGCTCTCTTCAACATTGAGATGATTCTAACCAGTTTCACCTGTGCAATCATGAAGAAAGCCATCTAAACATAGAGGAAGAACCATGGGAACATAGTATGGAACACAACATAGCATTTTCACTCTCTCTTGTTATTTGCTTGCATTTTGTTTTCTCTTTTACTTTTTCTTTTTCTTCCTTTTTGATCTGTTTTTTTTTTTGGTACAACAAGATAACTATATAAATATGTATACATATATTGGATCTAACGTGTATTTCCATATATTTAACATATATTGGACTATATGCCAGCTAGGGGAGAGGGTGGGGGGAAGTTGGAGAAAATATGGAACAAAATGTTATACAAAGGTAAATGTTGGGAAAATTACCTGTACATATGCTTTGTAAATAAAAAAAAAAAAAGCTTTAATAAACTTTTTTTTAAAATTTGATAAAATAACAGCATATCCTGACCTATTTGCCAATTTTCTCATCTTTGAAAATATTTCAGGGAATGGAAAACTCACTTACATTATATATACTTAATGACATTATGAGAAGATAACAGAAATGTTTCCATAGAGTGTATTCTCAATTTTTACCTATAAATTTAGCAGATAAATAATGTGATACAAATTTGTGCTTGCTCTAGATATTGAGACACATTATGAAAAAATTAGTAAAGAGAATGAATAAATTTCACTACTATAGAAAATAAATATATAGTGATGAAATAAAAAATGGAAAAATTTTATCATATTAAACTGAAATTTCTGTACAAACACTTCAACTCAATTAAAGAAATATTTATTAACTGCCCATAACAGGCACTATGCTATGCTCTGGGGATACAAATAAGAAAAAGAAATATAGTTCCTGACCTCAAAGAGCTTACAAATTACTGGAAAAGATGCACACACAATCTTGAAAGTACAGGTTGGGAACAAAATATGCCAGGAAATACCTAGCATGGCATATTTTTTCATAGTATTGACTCTAAACAGGACTTTAGAGAGAGAGTAGAATGAGCTGGAATTCTAATTTCTGGCCTCTAAAAATAAAATATTGGTACTCCAACCTATCATCCTTCAATAAGAGAGAAAATGATGCCAAAGGAGGTAGGGAAAAGTAAAAAAAAAAGGTTTAAAAATTTCTCCTCGGGGAAGAAAAAATGTATCCCCAGAGATGGAGTCCTTTGGAATCAAAATCTTATAATAAAAATAACACACAAATACACACACACACACATACACACACACACACACACACACACACACACACACACCCCAATATCGACAATATGTTTCCTCATATAAAGTCCTTCTAGGCTAGAAGGTCTACATATGTAAAATCAAGGGGATTGGAAAATCTGGAAAGTTTGGATTTATTCTATTTCTAAGAAAATTATTTAAAAGTTGAGTCTACTATTTAAAATGTTATAAAAGTGCCCCCTTTTGTCTAAAAATAATCTGAGAGTGTCAAGGCCCAGAGAAAGAAGTCATTGTTTACATTCATTATACTAGTTTTCAGGGTTTAGATATTTTCCTTCTGAAATGTCATCAAAAATGAATAAAGCAAAAATTTCCCAGAATGTATTATAAGTGTTGTAAAGCACATCATAAGACAAATAAGACAATAAGCAAAAGAATAAAAAATTTAAGGCTTTGTATAATTTTTAAAATCTTTAATCCTGAAATTTGATGATTTTCTTAAAACTGATAATTATATAATAAATCTATACTTGCAGAATACTTACATTTTCATTAGCTTCAAAAGACACTATGGATGTGTAATTGTCATAAAGTCTATATAGTGAGCTACAGTTATTAAGTATGTGTGATCTAACTTGGATATTATACTGTTTTACCTACTTAGGCAAGGAAGACAAATGTAATTGTAAGGGGAGTTAATAATACCTGAGGATGTTTATGTGAAATATTTTTGTGGAAATTGTGTTGGGCACACTTTCAAAACTAAATGGAAGGAGAAAGTCTTTGGTCAAGGGGAACAAAACAAAATGCCATCCAAAAGGGGAAAAAAGACTATGATAACATTTTCCTGGCAAAATATACTCTTTAAAAATGTCCAGAGAAATCCTCTGAAGAAAAGAAAACATGGAGGAGCTAAGCATGACCTGGCAACTTTGTACACAATCTTCTTTATCATGAAAAATATTTGGATTTAAAGTGTCTTTTTCTTATGCACATGTTGCAAGATAGGAGGGTGGACATGATTGAAATTTGCATTTAAATGGAAGTGGTTAGAGGTAAAGCACAATGTTTAGAAAAATGAGAGTATCCACTTTCCTGAGAGGGATGCATATTGTTATTGTACACCATTAAGGTGTCACAGCCGAAATATGTTTAGAAATATTAGACATTGCTATAGAACGCAGGGCAGTCACTGCCACTTGGAAATGACTATACACCGTGAATGAATCTAACTGAATCTTACATCAAGTCCAATTGCCTCTAATGTTTTCTGTTGCCATTACCTAATGCCAGTCCTGTTCACTAAACAGGATAGTAGCTATTAGACAGCTTTCTGCTACTTTTCAATTGCAGTAAAATAAAGAGAAAAAAATCCATTCATCACTACATCCTAGTTGCTTAGCTATCCATCTTCCATACAACAACACCCAAAATGGTGAATACAAGCACAGAAACAGCTCTTTACAACTATCCATCATTACCCTATCTACTGAATCTATTAATAGTTTTCCATTGATATGCTCAATGAATTAAACAATGAAATAGTCAAAAAATCAAGCATCCCCACTGGAAGTGAAAAGTTGCAAATGTTGTTTTGTTTAAGGGAGACATTTGGCTCACTGAATTAGAATTTATGGGGTGGTTGCAAATCTTGACATATTTTTTCTCAGAAACAGTAAACAATATGACTAGGATCATTAACAAGTGGATAGAAGGGATTTCAGAAATCATCTAGTTCAACCGTTTCATTTTATGGGAGAAACTGAGGGTAGATTAAGTGACTTGTCAAAGGTCACACAAATACAATTTAAGGTCTCTCATTCCTGAGTCAGTGCGCTTTCTATAAATTACTGTCTCAACTCTACGGTCATAATATTTTTTCAGTTTAAATCATTCTTTCACATTCTTTATCTCAATGGATCTTCATAATAATCTTATAAGGTAGGTAGGTTTGAAATTATTTTGATATTTTTATGAAATAATTTAGATCTCTCTTTACATTTAACTACCATTTTAAAGGAATCTATGGCTACACTCATGACAAGATCTGCACAAATAATATCAGATCACATTTCAATAGTACTTTGTTATTAATAAAGTTCTTTTCTTACAGCACTCACAGATGGCCTGTGAAGTTGACAATGTAAGTATTATTCTCAACATTTAAAACATGGAGAACCAAAGATTCAAACATACTAAGGTCACATAGCTAATGAAAGTTGAAGCTGATATTAAAACCCAAGTCTTTTCATTTAAGGCTCAAATCTTTCCCCACAATATGTTACTACATTTAATGTGTCAAAAAACACAACAAAATCTTCACACTTAGTATAGCCTTATTTGGAAAGAACAAGATAGTTCAGACAAAACCAAACCCAATTGAGCCAAGCTCAGGCTATGGATCTTTCCTTAGGTTAGAAAAAACCTGTGGTACCAGAAAAACACCCAGAAAGCTGATTCCTACAATTTAGATCTTGTCTTTCCTTAAGAGTGAGAACAGGACTAGATTTTCTCTTGAATCCCTAGATGCTCAGTGACTCTGTATACTTAAGAAAAATTGTGTATTGACTGTACTTTCAGACCAAATTGAAATTAGAATTATGTGAAAGCTTGGACATTACCTGGGAGAGTCTAAACAATTTAGGATTTTTTCAGGCACAAGTTATGATTGAAGATAAAAATTGCTGTTTATAAAATAATGAGCTTTATGGAAAAAAGGAGGAAAAACATGTTCACCATGTCTTGTATAATAAAAAAAGCATTCACATACTTCTCAAAAATTAAATCAATAAAAAATGAAATATTTAATGAAATGGGTGGGAAATTTGGGAACTTACTGCTTCAAAGGTAGTTAGATCCCCCTCAAATAAACTGGATTCAAAAATGATAATAAAATTATAACTTTAAGATAATCCTAGAAAGGATAGCATTCTGCTTTCTCAAAATTACATAGCCCTCAATTGGTACAAAGCATTTTCAAATACATTATGTCATTTGAGATTCAAAACAATTTTTAAAATCAGGTAATGAAATATTTCCTTCCAATTTGGGAGGTGAGAAGACCAGAGGTCAAAGAGCTAAGATGATTAACCCAAAATAGCATAACTAGAAACTGGTAGAACTTGCTGCTCCTGTGTTTCTTAAACATAGTATAAGTGTTTGTTTCTTTTTTGTTTCTTTTATGTTAGTTTTATTTAGATTTTTTTTTGGACCTAAGAGCCCTGTGTTTCATTAACAATGTTTGGGGTTTTTGTTTGACTACTGGATCTTCCAGTCATTTTACTTACTATGATTATTCATTAAATCCAATATTGCACAGATAGTGTTTTAAATGAATTCTTTCCATTAAACTTTGGTTGCTAGATCATAGCCACTCTTTAAACATAAATGGCTCCTGCTTTCTCACTCTTGATACTTTGTTCACTCTGTCTAACCTTGAGAATGTCAGAGTATTTACAAGTAGTGATTTCATTCAGTGGTTCATTCTCAACTTCAGATTCAAATATTTTTTTTTCATACATACACGAGTATTTTTTAAATCTTAAATCCAACAGATATCTGTGGAGAATATGTACACAATATGAAATATTTATTGTGTTTTTAAGTGGAATCATATGATTTTATATGATCCATTCACATAAATACGATTTGGTGTGACTACATCTTTGAATTGGCTGCCATGGCAATTTCCATTAATGAATTATAGTAACAGATTTAAAGCAAGGCAGAATGATAGAATACTTAATTGTGTCTCTGGAAGATGCTCTGTTATATATCCATCATTCAACTGACACTATTGTGTTTATGACAGACTTTTAAAACTAAATTCATTTATTTAAAACAGATACAAAATAGAAAAAGACAAAAAAAAAAAAAAAAACTTCCATGAGTACAGCAGAATGTAAGAAATGATTTAAAATATAAAGCAATACATTTCCATATTAGGAAAGCCTATGTAAAAATACTAGATTTTCTATTGTTATCTGTTGTATACTTTTTACTTTAGTCTTTTCCCCCTCTCCCTTTCCCCAAGAATGTTACAATTAAGTATGTGAGTATGGATATATATATATATATATATATATATATATATATATATATATACATACATTTATATATACATATATACACACACCACAAACCACATAAATACATGCACATAAATATATTTAGATATCTAGAATCATATACACACATATACATACATATACACATACATCTGTGTAAGACCACATTTCCTTCTCCTGTTTCTCCAAAGGTGGTTAAAACCTTCCTTCTTTAGTCCAAGCCTTTCTATATTTTTTTTCTAAATCCAACAACTCATAATTTCTTATATCATAGCACTATGCCACTCTTATGCTGTCTAAATAATTTAAATACTCTAAAAGTATATTGATTAACATCACTGACATATGGTTTAATTTCCATGTTTTCTTTTGACCAAAACTAGCTTTAACTTTGAGTGAAAGATCATGCTTACTAACCCCTGCCTTTTTTGACTTAAGAAATTCTACTCCTGATTATTCTTATGATAGTATTTCTTATTTCCTAGCCCTTCTAACTTCTCTACTTTATCTCATCCTGCTACTTTGTTATCCTATAATTTAATCTACCCCACCTCCTTCTGTATACCTTCTGTATCCTTCTCTCCTCACCTTTTCCCCTTGTTTTCTTATTTCTATCTGAATATAGAAGACATTTACAATATTCCAAATACATAGGTTGTTCCTTCTTTACCTATTTCCCATTAATATATATACATTTCTATATCCTTCTTATCCTAGTCCTTCACCCACTTATTTCTTTAGAAATTTAGAAAACTTTTATTCCCATCTAAAGGTATTATATAACACAAATCTGATGTAATCAGGATTTCTTCAAAGAATTCTTCCCTTATTCATCCCCCTCCTTATCCCCTTGTCTTCTTATTTCTTTATGAAATTAAAATATTTTTCTTTCCTTCAGCATCTATATACATATATATATATATATATATATATATATATATATATATATATATATATATATATATATATATATATATATATATGTATATGTATAATCCCTCTTTAATCCAATTTCAGTGAGAATAGGGTTACAGAAGTACCAGCCTTCCTCCAACCATAAACTTCTTCTGTGTCACTTCTTCCTCTTACACTATACCTCATTTGTGTAAGATAGTCTTTTTATATTTCCTACATAGTTTTGCTTCTTAGAATTATACTCAGTTCTACCTCAGTCTTTCTTTTGACTACTAAATTATTAATGACTATCTTAAACATATAGCTTGTATCTACAAGTATACAAAATAAATGCTTTAAGTCCCTTGTAATTAAACTTTCCTGTTTACTTTATATTTCCTTTGCATATTATGTGGCACATTCCCTATTAATTCAGTTCTTTTTGTCATGAAATCCTGAAAATATGGAAATTTATAGAAGTTCTTTTTTCCCCTTCAATAACATGTGCAATTCTTCTATATATATTTCCACAAATATCATGTTGCACAGGAAAAATACAATCCAAAAGAAAGAAAACTTAAGAAAAAAAAATGCAGGCAAACAACAACAAAAGGAGTGAAAATATTATGTTGTGGTCCATATTCAGTTTCCACTGTCCTCTCTCTGTGTGCAGATGCCTTTCTTCATCCCAAGACTATTGTAACTAGTCTGAATGAACTCATTATTAATGAGTGTCATGTCCATCAGAATTGACTGTAGTATGTTGCTGTTGTGTATACCAATCTTCTAGTCGTACTCATTTTACTTAGCATCAGTTCATTTAAGTCTCTCTGAAATCATCCTGCTGATCATTTTTTTCAGAACAATAATAATCATAACATTAATATGTCATAATTTGTTCCGCCACTGATGACAATCCACTCAGATTCCAGAGTATTGCCACTACAAAACAGGTTACCACAAATATTTTTGCTCATGTGAATCCCTTACCTTCCTTTATGATCTATTTTGGCTACAAGCCCAGTAGAAACACTGGTGGATCAAAGGGTATGCACACTTGGAAGCCATTTGGGCACACTTCCAAATTACTCTCAAGAATGGTTAAATCAGTTCACAACTCCAGCAAAAAAGTATCTATTTCCCATATCTCTTCCAACATTCATCATTATCTTTTCCTATCATTTTAGGCAATCCGAGGAGGGCGGAGTGGCACCTCTGAGTTGTATTAATTTGCATTTTTTTTCAATAATAATTTAGAGCACCTTTTCACATGACTAAAAATAATTTTAATTTTTTTATCTGAGAATTGCCTATTCATATCCTTTGATTATTTATCAATTGGAGAATGGATTGGATTTTTATAAATTTCAGTCAATTCTTTATATATTTTAGAAATAAAGACTTTATCAGAACCTTTAAATATAAATATTCCCCAGTTTATTACTTCCCTTTTAAATTCATCTGCATTGGTTTTGTGTATACAAATACTTTTTAACTTAATATAATCAAAATTATGTATTTTGCATTCAGAAATGTATAAATTCCTTTCTTCTCCACAAATTTGAGAGGAAAACTCTCATTTTTTCTTCAAATTTGCTTCTAATATCACTCTATGTCTTAATCATGAACCTCTTTCAATCTTATCTTAGTGTTAAGTATGAGTCAATGTGTAGTTGTGTAGTTTATGTCATTCTAATTTCCAATTTTCCCACCAGTTTTTGTCAAATAATGAGTTCCTATCCCAAAACTTGGAGTTTTGCAATTCATCAAGCACTAGTTTGCTATCGTCATTGACTATATTGTCTGTAAAATTGCCTATTCTGCTGATCAATTACTTTATTTCTAAGTCAGTACCAAATACTTTTGATGACACCTGCTATTTATTTATTTATATATAGGTTTAGATCTGGTATAGCAAGGCCACCTTTATTTGCATCTTTTTCATTAATTCCCTTGAAATTCTTGATGCTTTATTCTTCCAGATGAATTTTGCTATTGTTTTCTAGCCCTGTGAAGGTAATTTCTTGGGAGTTTGATTGGTATGGCATTGAGTAAGTAGAGTAATATAGGAACTAAGCCATTTTTACTACATAAGCTTGGCCTGTCTATAAGCACTTGCTATTTTTCCAATTGAGTATATCTGACTTTATCTGAGTAGAAAATTATTATGTATTTGTGTTAATATAGGTCTTGACTTTGAATTGGTAGGTAGACTCCAAAATGTTTCATATTGTTTACAGTTTTTTGAAATGGAATTTTTTGTATCTCTTACTGCTGAACTTTATTAGTAATATATAAAATGCTGATTATCTATGTGGATTTATTTCTACCCTGCAGCTTTGCTAAAGTTGTCAATTGATTCTAATAGTGTTTTAGTTGATCATCTAGGATTCACTAAATATACCATCATATCATCTGTAATGAGTGATAATATGATTTCCTCCTTACCTATTCTAATTTCTTTAAATCTCTTTTTCTTCTCTTATTACCAAAGTTCACATTCTTTTTTTGGCCTCTTTCATTTCTTTTATTAAATTTTAATACACATTTATTAATTGTCTCTTTTGTACCAGGCATTGTGCAAATTCCTGGGAATACAAATAAATGATAATTTTTCTTTATTTAAATTTTATAAAGATTTTTATTTTCAAAATATATGCATGGATAATTTGACAACATTGATGCTTGCATAGTCTCATGTTACAGATTTTCTTCTCCTTCCACCCACCTGTTCCGCTAGATGGAAAGCAATTCAATATATGTTAAACATGTTAAAATATATGTTAAATCCTATATATGTGTGTATATATATATATATATATGTATATATATACATATATATAAACATTTATACAATTCACTTGCTGTACAAGAATGAGATTAAAATGAGATTAAAAAAAATAAATGAGCAAGAAAGCAAAACACAAGTGAACAGCAACAAAAAGAGTGAGAATGTTATGTTGTGGTCTATATTCAGTTCCTACGGTCCTCTCTCTGAATGTAGATGGCTCTCTTGATCACAAGATCATTGGAACTGGCATCAATCATCTCATTGTTGGAAAAAGTCATATTCATCAGAGTTGATCATTATATACTATTGATGTTGCTGTGTACAATGATCTCTTGTTCTGCTCAGTTCACTTAGCATCAATTCATGTAAGTTTCTCCAGGTCTCTCTAAAAATAATTCTGCTGATCATTTCTTATAGAACAATAATATTCCATAATATTTCTATACCATACATTCAGCTATTCTCCAACTGATAATGCCATGAAAATTTTTGCTCAAGTGAGTGCTTTTCCTTCCTTTAAGATCTCTTTGGGATATAGACCCAATAGAAACACTGCTGGATCAAAGGGTATACATAGTTTGACAACTTGTTGAGCATAATTCCAAATTGCTCTCCAGAATGGCTGGATCCATACACAATTTCACCAACAATAAGGTTCCCAATTGTCCTACATCTCTTCCAATATTCATCATGATCTTTTCCTGTCATTGTAGCCAATCTGAGAGGTATCTCAGAGTTGCCTTAATTTGCATTTCTCTGATCAATAGTGATTTAGAACACCTTTTCATATGACTAGAAATGGTTTAAATTTCTTCATCAGAAAATTGCATGTTCATATTATTTGTCCATTTATCAGTTGGAGAATGGCTTGAATTCTTATGAAATTTTTAGAATATTTTAGAAATGAAGACTTTATCAGAACTCTTAGATGTAGAAACATTTTCCCAATTTGTTTCTTCTTTTCTGATCTTTTCTGTATTAGTTTTGTTTGTGCAAAAACTTTGTAACTTAAATAATCAAAATTATCTATTTGGCATTCAGTTATGAGTTCCAGTTCTTCTTTGGATGCAAATTCCTTCCTTCTCCACATATCTGAGGGTAAACTATCCTGTGTTCTTCTAATTTTCTTATAATATCAGTCTTTATGCCTTAATTTTGAATCCATTTTGACCTTATCTTGATATATGGTGTTAAGTGTGGGTCAATCCCTATTTTCTACCATACTAGTTTCCAATTTTCTCACCAGTTTTTGTTAAATAGTGAGTTCTTATCCCAAAAGGTGAGGTCTTTCAGTTCATCAAACACTAGTTTGATATAGTCATTGACTATTTTTTCTTGTGATCATAACCTATTCCACTGATCGACAGCTCTATTTTTTAGAAAGTAACAAATGGTTTTGATAAACACTGCTTTATAACATAATTTTAAATCTGACACAGCTAGGCCACCTTTATTGGAATTTTTTTTCATTAATTCCTTTGAAATTCTTAATCTTTTGTTCTACCAGATGAATTTTGTTATTATGTTTTCTAGGTCTATAAAATAGTTTCTTCGGATTTTGATTGGTATGGTACTAAATAAGTAGATTAATTTAGGTCATTTTTATTATATTTGCTTATCCTACTCATGCGAACTTGATATTTTTCCAACCAATTAGGTCTGAGGTTATTTGTGTGGAAAGTGTTTTGTAGTTGTGTTCATATAGTTCCTGACTTTTCCTTGGCAGATAGATTCCCAAATGTTTTATGGTATTGACAGTTAGTTTTAATAGAATTTCTTTTTGTATCTCTTCCTGCTGGACTTTGTTGGAACTATATAAAAATGCTGCTGATTTATATGGATTTATTTTTTATCCTGCAATTATGCTAAAATTGTGAGTTTATTCTAATAGTGTTTTAGATGATTCTCTAGGGTTTTTTAAGTTTAGCATCATATCTGCAAAGAGTGATGATTTGGTTTCTTCATTATCTACTCTAATTCCTTTAATCTCTTTTTTCTTCTCTTATTGCCAAAGGTAACATTTCCAATACAATATTAAATAATAATGGTCATAGTGGGTAAACTTGTTTTACTCCTGATCTCATTGAGAGTGGTTCTAATTTATCCCCATGACATACGCTGCTTGCTGATGGTTTTAAATTGATGCTGCTGATAATTTTAAGGAAAAGTCCATTCATTTCTATACACTCTAGTGTTTTTAATATAAATGGGTGTTGGACTTCATCAAATCTTTTTTATGCATCTATTGAGATAATCATGATTTTTGTAAGTTTGGTTATTGAATAATCAATTATGCTAGCAGTTTTCCTAATATTGAACAAGCCTTGCATTCCTGATGTAAATTCGACTTGATCATGGTGTATTTTCCTGGCCATGACTTTTTCTGTTATCTTGTTGCTAATATTTTATTTAAGATTTTTGCATCAATATTTATTTGGGAAATTGATCTATAATTTTCTTTCTCTGTTTTCACCCTACTTGGGTTAGCTATCAGCACCATATCTGTGTCAGAACAATATTTAATAGGACTCCTTTCACTATTTTTTCAGATAGTTTATTATAATATTGAAATTAATTGCTCTTTAAATGTTTGGTAGAAATCACATGCAAATCCTTATGGCCCTGTAGATTTTTTCTTAGGTAGTTGATTAATAGCTTGTTCTATTTCTTTTTCTAAAATGAAACTATTTAAATAATTTATTTTCTCTTCTGTTAACTTGGATAATATATATTTTTGTAGATATTTCTCCATTTCTTTTAGATTATCAAATTTATTGGCATATGATTGAACAATAGCTCTTAATTATTCCTCGAATTTCCTCTTCATTGGTGGAATGTTCTCTCTTTTCATTTTTGAGACTAACAATTTGATTTTCATTTTTCCTTTCTCTAATCAAATTAACTAAAAATTTATCTATGTTGTTGATTTTCTTCATAAAAACAACTCAGTTTTATTTATTAATTCAATAGTTTTCTTTGTGTCAATTTTATTAATCTCCCCTTTTTTCAGAATTTCAAATTTGGTATTTATTTGGGGGGTTAGTTTGTTCTTTTTATAGCTTTTTTAATTGCAAGCCCAATTCATTGATCATTTCTTTCACTTTTATTCAAGTAAGCATCTAGAGATATAAAATTTCCCCATTTAACTATGTGGGCTGCATTCCACAAATTTTGTTTGTTGTTGTCTCATTATTGTCATTCTCTTGGATGAAGTTATTGATTGTGTCTATAATTTGTTGTTTTACTCCTTCTTTACGATTAGATTATTTAATTTCCAATTAATTTTTGGCCTATTTTTCCTGGGCTTATATTATATTGCATGTGATTTTTATTGCATCATGATCTGAAAAAATACATTTACTCTTTCTGCCTTTCTGCAAAGCTAACATTCTTAATACAATACTGAATAGTAATAGTGATAATGGGCAAACGTGTTTCACTTCTTATCTTATTGAGAATGGTTCTAGTTTATCCCCATTACTTATGATGCTTGCTGATGGCTTTAAATAGATGATACTGATCATTTTTTTTATTTCCATTTAGTTTTTTACTCTCTAATGTTTTTAATAGGAACAGGTGGTTGATTTTGGCAAGTGCTTTTTCTGCATCTATTGAAATAATCATATAGTTTTTATTTGTTCGGTTATTGTCAGAATCAATTATTCTAATGGTTTTCCTAATATTGAACCATACCTGTGTTCCTGGTATAAATCTTACTTCTTCATGGTGTATTATCCTGGTGGTTAGTTGCTGTAATCACTTTGCTAATATTTTATTTAATATTTTTGTATCAATTTTCATTAAGGAAATTGCTATATGATTTTCTTTCTCTGTTTTGATCTAACCTGGTTTAGGTGTCAGAATCATATCTGTGTCATAATAAGAATTTAGTAGTATTCTTTATTTCCCTATTTTTCCAAAGAGTTTGATAATATTGGAATTAATGTTCTTTAAATATTTGATATAATTCACTTAAAAATCCAGCTGTCCCTGAAGATTTTTTCTTAGGAAGTTGATTAATAGTTTGTTCAATTTCTTTTTCTGAAATTATATTACATAATTTTTTTCCTCCTCTGTTTATCTGGTCAATATATAGTTTTGTAAATCTTCATCTATTTCATTTAGATTATCATATTTATTGTTATAAAGTTCGGCAAAATATTTCCTAATTATTGCTCCAGTTTCCTCTTTATTGGTGGAAAGTTAATCCTTTTAATTTTTGATAACAATTCAATTTTCTTCTTTTCTTTTTCTAATACATTTAGCTAAAAATTTATCTGTTTTGTTGATTTTTTTCATAAAATCCGGTCTTGGTTGTGTTTATTAATTCAAGAGTTTTTTTTTTCAATTTTATTAATCTACCTTTTTATTTTCAGAATTGCAAATTTGGTGTTTGCTTGGTTTTTTACTAGCTTTTTAATTGCATACCCAATAAATTGGTCTTTTCATTCTCTATTTTGTTCAAGTTAGAGTCCAGAAACATAAAAATTCCCCTAAGAAATGCTTTGGCTGCATCCCACAAATTTTGATATGTTGTCACATTATTGTCATTCTCTAGAATGAAATTATTGATTGTGCGCATCATTTCACGCACTCATTCATTAGGGTCAGATTATTTAGTTTTCAATTATTTTTGGTTTATTTTCCCTAGCTCTTTATTATATATGATTCTTATTCCATCATGATCTGAAAAAAAAAAGATGCATTTACTATTTCTGCCTTTCTGCATTTGATTATGCCATAATATATGGTCAGTTTTTGTATATCTGCTAGAAAAATAATATACTCTTTTTTTGTCTTTATTAAATTAAAGATTTATCATACCTAACTTTTCTTAAATTCTATTTACCTCCTCAAGTTCTTTATTTATTTTGTGGTTTGATTTATCTCATTTTGAGAGAGCAAGGTTGAGATCCTTACTAATAAAGATTTGCTGTATATTTCTTTTTTAGGTTCTCTTAACTTCTCCTCTAGAAATTTGGTTGCTATACCACTTAGTGCATATATGTTTAATATTGATATTGCTTCATTATCTATTGCACTCTTTAGCAAGATATAGTTTCCTTATCTTTTTTAATTAGATCTTATTTTTTTTAACTTCACCTGAAACAATAGATTCAGCTCCACAGTTTTACCTTTTACCTTTACCTCTGTTTGTATACCTCTGCTTTAAATGTATTTCTTGGAAATAACATATGGTAGGATTCTGCTTTTTATTCCTGTTTACTATTTGCTTCCAGTTTTTGGGAGAGTTCATCCCATTCACATTAAGTTAAAATGACTAATTTTGTATTTCCTACCATCTTATTTACCCCCAAGTTATGTTTTTCTTTTTCCTTTGTCCCTTTCCCTCTGCCCCAATATTTTGCCTCTGACCACGACCTTCTTCAAACAGTTCACCTCCTTATACTTTTCTTCTACTACTTCTGTTTTCCATTCTATTAGCTTAAGCTTTACTTTTCCTCTGTCTCCTCCCACTTCCCTATTGGTTGAGACAAGTTATTCTGTGGAGCCAAATATATCTGATATTCTCTCTTTGAGTCAAACCTGATGAGGGTAAAATTCACACAATAATCATCCCCCCACTTCTTTCCCTCGATTATAATAGTTTTTCTTTGCATTCTCATGAGATGTAATTTCCCTCATTTTACCTCCATTTTCATCATTTTCCAGTACAATCCCCTTTGCACCTCTAGTTTCTTTCTTATATTATCATAATAAAATAAAATTATCCCTTCACTCTCTAAGTATATCTGTAAAAGTGCTATAGTCCTCAAGATTCCTTTCCTTTTTACCTTTTTAGGCTTCTCTTGGGTTTTGAATTGGGAGACTAACTTTTTTTGTTCAACTGTGGTCTTTTTATCAGAAAGAAATGAAATCCACCAGTGTCATTGAATGTTCATCGTCTTCCCTGAATGATAATGCTCAATTTAGATAGATAGTTGATTCTAGACCACAATCCAGGTTTCTTTGACTTTTGGTCCCCTGAAGAACAGAAACAAAAACAAAAAACAATATTAAGAAGCAAAGGGCAAAATAATAGAGAGAATCCAAGAAGCTGACTAAGCTCTCTCTAGTTTGACCCCGGAAACAATATTTAATCAAGCTTCAGAACCACTTTGAGTGTAACACAACCTCCAAAAATGAGAGTGAACTTATTTTCTGAGCTAAAGATAATTTAAGATGACTTCAGGAAATATCTGACTCACTTAAAAGGGAAGCATATCCCTGAGCAGACAATGGGTGAGCAAGTCAGCAGGAGTCTCTTAGACATACTACAGAGCAACAAACAAAATCTCTTAGTCCTGGCTCAGAAGGTCAGTTGTTAGAACTTCATCTCCAACCCAGAAGGCAAACTTCCAGTCTCAGAATCCCAGTCAACAGTTGCAAGCAGCCAGCACCTGAGATTTTCATGTAGAAAGCCAATGACTGGTCCCCTCGTCCCCTACTCAACAAGCTACTGTCTTTCAGTAGAAGAGGTCAACAACAACCACAAAAAAAATGAGCAAAAATTTATAAAAGAGCCCTGACATTGGAAAGCAACTACAGAAACAGGGGAGAACAAACAAAAACATAGGGGATGACAATGTCAAATGACTACTTAAGAAGTGTCAAATTGTAATGTGAATTGTTCTAAAGTCCAAAAAATCCTTTTAGGAAAGCTTTCAAAAAGGTCATTAAAATCAATAGAGATAAATAAGAAAAATGGGGAAAATGAGAGTTATCCAAGAGAACTATGAAAAGGGATCAACAGCTTGGAATAGGAAGACAAAAATTGCCTAAAGCAAACAACTCCTTAAATAATAGAATTTCCTAAATGGGGAAAAAATCTACTGAAGAAAATAATTCATGTAAAAGTAAAATTGGCCAAATGGGAAAAAAGTGTTGCAAAATCTACCTGAACAAAATAATTCCTTAAAAATTAGAATTGGGCAAGAGGAAGCTAATGACTTTATGAGACATCAAATATTAGTGAAAAAAATTAAAAATTAAAAATAAAACAAACTACAAAGTAATTCATTGGAAAAACAACTTACCTATAAAACAACTCCAGGAGAGAGAACTTATGAATTTCCAGACTATCTGAAAGCTATGATCAGAAGGAAAAAGAGAGGGAGAGAGCCTTAACAACTTTCAAAAAATTGTCATGAAAAACTGCCTTGATTTTTTAGAACCAGAGAAAAAAATAATCTTTGAAATGATCTACCAATAACCTCCTGAAAGATATCCCAAATGAAAACTTCAAGAAATAGTATAGACAAATTCAGCTCTAGGAGAAAATACTATGAGCTTGCAGGAACAAATAATTTAAATATCATGGAGTCACAGTTAACATTACATACTATTTAGCAACTTCTTTAAAGGATCAGAAGGCTTGATTAATATCAAAAGGAGAGGAGTTTTGATTGCAATTGAGAATCAACTACCCAGCAGCATTAAGTATAATTTTTCAAGATTTTCTGTTCAACCCTGTTTTTCTCAACAATAAACTTCAATTTTATCTTTAAATAAAACTGTCAAGGGAAACATAAAAAGGTAAATAGTAAAGGGGGAAATTACTGAATAAGTTTAAACTGTTCATATTCCTATATTAGAAAAATGATACTTTTAACTCTTAAGAATTGCATATCTGGAGGGCGGAGCCAAAATGGCAGAGAAGATACAACCAAGTTCTTTTGCCTTTCAGAATATCAGATTCCAAGGCCCTTTGCTCTTTTAATGTGGATGCAGCCAGATCTTGAGTGACCCTTATTGTGGCCCCTTGATATTTGAATTGTTTTTTTCCTGGCTGCTTGCAATATTTTTTCCTTAGTCTGATAGTTCTGCAGCTTAGCCACAATATTCTGTAGAGTTTTTTTTTTTTTTTAAGGGTCTTCTTCAGAAGGTGTTCTATGAATTCTTTCAATGCCTATTTTCCCTTCTGTTTCTATTATCTCTAGACAGTTCTTTTTGATGATTTCCTATAAAATAGAATCTAGGCTCTTTTTATCATCACAATTTTCAGGAAGTCCAATGATCCTCAGATTAAGTCTCCTAGATCTATTTTCCAGGTCTCTTGATTTTCCCAGTAAATTTTTGATGTTATTCTCCAGCTTTTCATTTTTTTGATTTTGCTTGACTGATTCTTGGTGTCTCAATGAATCATTCATTTCTATTTATTCAGTCCTAATTTTTAATGAGTTATTTTCTTCATTCACATTTTTTAGTTCTTTTTGTATATGTCCAATCAAGTGAGTTTTTAGATGAATTATTTTGCTCTGTGGAATTTTTTACATTTCACTATTTTTTTAGTGAGTTATTTTCTTTTTCCAATTCACAAATCCTACTTTCTTGGGAATTCTTTATTTTTTCCAATTCAGAAATCCTACTTTCCTGTGATTTTTTTAACCTTTCCAATTCACAAATTTTGTTTCCCTGCACTTCCTGGGAATTTTTTGTCTTTTCCAATTCAAATTTCAGGACGTTGTTACTCTCTATCATAGCTTCTCTTTCCTTTCCCCATTTTTCTTCTAACTGCCCAGTAGTAGCACTGCTAGATCAAAGGAAATGCACAGTTTGGTAACTTTTTGGGCATGGTTCCAAATTGCTCTCCAGAATGGCTGGATTCTTTCACAACTCCACCAACAATGCATCAGTGTCCCAGTTTTCCCACATCCCCTCCAACATTCATCATTATCTTTTCCTGTAATCTTAGCCAATCTGACAGGTACAGTAGTATCTCAGAGTTGTCTTAATTTGTATTTCTCTGATCAATACTGATTTGAAACACATTCATATGAGTGGATATAGTTTCAATTTCATCATATTAAAATTGTCTGTTCATAGCCTTTGACCATTTATCAACTGGAGAATGGTTTGATTTCTTATAAAGTCAGTTCTCTATTTTGGAAATAAGGCCTGTATCAGAACCTTTAACTGTAAAAATATTTTCACAATTTGTTACTTCCCTTCTAATCTTGTTTACATTAGTTTTGTTTGTACAAAAGCTTTTTAGTTTGATGTAATCAAAATTTTCTATTTTGTGATCAATAATGATCTCTAGTTCCACTTTGGTCATAAATTCCTTCCTCCTCCACAAGTCTGAGAGGTAAACTATTCTATGTTCCTCTAATCTATTTATCTCATTCTTTATGCCTAAATCATGTACCCATTTATGATCTTATCTTGGTATATGGTGGTGTGTGTCCATGCCTAATTTCTGCCATACTAATTTCCAGTTTTCCCAGCAGTTTTTGTCAAATAATGAATTATTTTATTAATTTTATAATTATAATTTAAATTAGAGGAAGATAGGATAGTTTACCTCCCAGACTTGTGGAGGAGGAAGGAATTTGTGACCAAAAAAGAACTAGAGATAGTTATTGACCACAAAATGTAAAACTTTGATTACATCAAATTAAAAAGCTTTTGTACAAACAAAACTAATGCAAACAAGATTAGAAGGGAAACAACAAACTGGGAAAACATTTTTACAGTTAAACCTTCTGATAAAGGCCTCATTTCCAAAATATATAGAGAATTGACTCTAATTTATCAGAAATCAAGACATTCTCCAATTGATAAATGGTCAAAAGATATGAACAGACAGTTCTTAGATGAAGAAAGTGAAACTATTTCTAGCCATATGAAAAGATGTTCCAAGTCATTATTAATCAGAGAAATGCAAAGTAAGACAACTCTGAGATACCACTACATACCTGTCAGATTGTCTAAGATGACAGAAAAAAAATAATGCTGAATATTGGAGGGGATACGTGAAAACTGGGATATTGATGCATTGTGGTGGAGTTGTGAAAGAATCCAGCCATTCTGGAGAGCAATCTGGAATTATGCCCCAAAAGTTATCAAACTGTGCATACCCTTTGATCCAGCAGTGCTACTACTGGGATTATATCCCAAAGAAATACTAAAGAAGGGAAAGGGACATGTATGTGCCAAAATGTTTGTGGCAACCCTCTTTGTAGTGGCCAGAAACTGGAAAATGAATCAATGCCCATCAATTTGAGAATAGTTGGGTAAATTGTGGTATATGAATGTTGTGGAATATTACTGTTCTATAAGAAATGACTATCTGGATGAATACAGAGAGGCTTGGAGAGACTTACATGAAGTGATGCTAAGTGAAATGAGCAGAATCAGGAGATCATTATACATTTCAACAAGAATACTCTATGAGGATGTATTCTGATGGAAGTGGATATCTTCCACAAAGAGAAGCAATTCAGTTCCAATTAATCAATGATAAACAGAATCAACCACACCCAGAAAAGGAACACTGGGAAATGAGCCTAAACTGTTTGCACTTTTGTTTTTTCTTCCCAGGTTATTTTTACTTTCTAAATCCATTTCTCCCTGTGCAATAAGAGAATTGTTTGGTTCTACACACATATATTGTGTCTAGGATATACTTTAGCATAATTAACATGTATTAGATTGCTTGCCATCTAGGAGAGGGAGTGGAGGGAGGGAAGGGAAAAGTCGGAACAGAAGTGAATTGAAGTGATAATGTTGTAAAAAATTACCCAGGCATATGTTCTGACAATAAAAAAGTTATAATAAAAAAGCTATAATTTTAAAAAAAGAAAAAATAAGTATTGTGTTTTTCCTTTTCTTTGCATTCACAGTACATAGTACAGTGCCTGAATGTGTTAAACATAAATTCTTGTTAATGAACAGAAATATTAAGAATATGAAGAGATACAATGAGATATAAAGTTTATTGAATAAAATAAATTAAATTTAAGAATATTTCTTCTAAAGAGATTGCAGGAGTAAAGTCTTATTTCAAGACATGTTTGAAAAATGATGAGACCTTCAAAATGTTTAGTATTGTGAATTATAGCTACTTTGATATGTTGATGGAGAGAAGTATCAGGAAGCTGTAATTGCTGAAATAGCCACTTAGAAAACATTTTGCTTTTTTGTAAAGGTGTGTATTCATTATTTTTGATCACCAAACTATTATTAAGTTATGTCTGTTCCTTGGGTAAGATGTGTTCATTCTGGATTATCTACCCACCTTGTTAGGGTTCTTAGTACAAGCTTAATGCCTAAAAGTTGGCCCCTGGCTGGGGAAAATGGGGTGGTTTCAATGTCACAATAAAACAACAAACTACAAAAGAGAAATTCTATTATCTGTTCCAGAAATGATGATAAAGACCTTGTGGCCCAGAATACATTTCACCTTAGAGTCACCACAGGAATAATAAAGTGATTTGCTTTCCTAGAAACATATTTTATACAATTCTTTTCTTCAATGATGAAAAGTAATTCAGTACAATATGATTATTTGGGAAATATCTCTCTGTTATTTTCTGCTTTGAGCTTCTTTTACCTGATTTTCCAAGGCACAAGCTATAAAAGTGAGTAAAATGCATGACAGAGAGTATGGTAATGATGTAGCAGACTTTTCTATAACATTGGAATTTCAATAGGGGTAAAATTTGTCTACAAAAGCGGGCAGTGATCTTTTCACAAATACTGTCCTTTGTCCTGAGGCACACAGAGTCCCTAAGTCCCTAAAATATTTCATTTCAAGATAAGATAATTTTACTCCTTCCTGGGCAGCAAAAGAGAACCATCTATCAGATATAGCTGGGAAAGTCCTATTGCCCAGGGAGAAGATAAATTAAAGGTTTCTATCTTATCTCTATTTCAATTAAAATTCTATTTTTTTTTTTTTTTGCTTCTCAACAGTGTAGACAGTCAAAATCTTACAAAGTGAAAATACCCTTACAGTAGCTGTATAAAAAGGGAATTTTAATGGTGATGGTGCATATGATACGTTTAATGTACATTTCTTTTCATTTGGGGTTTATAAGACATTGCTAGATTTTTTTTTAATTTAAATGACTGTGGACACAGCAGTGATCAGTACCATCTCAGTGAACTCTCATTCATAAGGTCTTTTTCTTTTGACCTTATTTAAATCTTTGCAAATCTGACTGAGGGTCTTCAGTAATGAGAACCAAGAAGATGTTCTAGTTAACAGATTAGTAATTAAGTAAACACTACTGCCTAAAAGAAAAAAATAATAATAACGATCAGACTATTTATAATCCTTTTCACAAAAATTCTATTGGGAATATACCTTAATGATATTAATAGTAGAAAAATATCAGTTATATTGTTAGAATCATTCTTGTGATAACAAAATAATGGGAACAAAGAAGGTGCCCCAAATTAAGCAATTCCAGAACAGATTCTTTTATTTTATAAATTTGACAAAATGCTAATGTATAGTAAGGAATTATGGATATGAAAATTTTTGAGAAAATTGAGAAGATTGGGATAAACTGATACAGAGAAATCAAGTAATACATAAATCTATAAAATTTAAATAAATTAAAGACATTCAAATTGCAATTATTTTCAATGAACAAAATCAGACTTAGAAAAGAAGTAATTGAATATAATTCTGTCCTGTTCATTAAGGAATGGTAGACTAGAATGTAGCATGTTACAAAAGCCATCATTTGCCTGCTTCAGTTGATTTTTGCAGAATCATTTTACTTTGTTAAGAAGGATGCCTTCCTAAAAGAGTATATTAAAAATGGCAATGGTTAGATAACACATGACATTGATAAGCTGAAACAAATTCATAAAATAACACATATGAAGAAATTAAAAGAAAATATCTTTCTTAACTACTTTTGTGGAACACTTGGATATTATAAAAAAGAGTGCTAAGTCTAAAGAGACTTGTGACCTTAAGTCCAACAACTTAATAATTGTATAAAATCTCTAACAAAGTATTTCATCTTTTTAAAAATTCAGTCATTTCAACTGTAAAATGTGACCAGCAACACCAAGCCACACTTATATTTAAAGGATTGTTTTGGGGAACAAATGAGCTAATACTTATAAATAAATATAAAAATGACAGCTCTTATAAAATATTAATAAATATATTTGATTTAGAAAGTCCTCTTAAATTACAATAAAATGAAAATGAAAAATTTAAATATAAAACACTAGCTTATTCTACTACTTACTATATACTACTTATGACAGAGTCATAGAGAGGTCATTATTTTCTTAATCATCCTATCTATAATGGGGACTATAGAGGAGATTTTTCAATAAATCTATAGAAAATAAATTTATACATAAATATTTTAATTACAAAAACTATTATGTCATCCATTTGTAAAACTTTCCAAAATGTTACATATGTACTCAAAATTCCAGGATATCCATTTGCCCCAGAAGGCTGGAAATTAGCTCAAGCCCATGATGAATATAAAATCATAATAAAATCTTGTGATAAAAAGTAACCTCAGAGGTAGAGCCAAAATGTCAGAGTAAAAACAGAGACTTTCCTGAACTGTATTCCAAACTTTTCCCAATACCTTTAAATAATGAATCCTAAATTCTAGGGCATCAGAATGATAGGAGGTGAGGTCCCTTTAAGATTCCTTTCTGATTTCCCAATTCCCATGGCTGACCTTGAATCACAAATCCTGGTCAAAAAGCACCCTTTTGAATATCCAGGCCCAGACCCCTCCGAATCTGAGCTGGCTTGGGTTTTCTCAGCCCCCACAAACAGTTTCTTCCTTATCTGAAAAGCCCACCAAGAACGTGGCACCGCCCACAATCCCCTTTTAGGTATAAAAGAGACAAGCTGGAGCTCTCTCTTTGCAGGAGCCATTCCCCCAAACATGATATCCTTCCCGCCATGTAAGGGTTCCTGCCTGCCCAGCGGCCACCTGTGGCCCTGGCATCTTTTTAACTAAACTTTACTTCCAAATTCCTACAATAAACCTTTTTCTATCAATCTAGGTTTTCAGACCTGTAAATTCATTTACAGGAGACACTGAGCCTCATGTGATCTTTGCGCTGACCAATGGGGTTCCCCCTTTCCTATCTCTCATCATTGGGTGGCCAAAGAATATCGGTGTTCCTACCCTCATCCTACTCTATCTCTAAAACACAATGGGCACCTAGACCAGGTTTGGGCTGGGAGCAAAAGTCTCCAGTGGCAACTACTTGCATTGCACGAAAAAGGCCTCCTTTTGTCTCACTCTCTGTCTCTAGAGATGAGAGAAGCTGCAAGAATTTGGAAAACTAAAAGCTTTTACCTGTCTAGACACACCTCTGTTTATGCTAGGTTTGGAGAAGGCTGCTTCCAGAGACAAAAGACCTTTTCCAAGGCATTTCTATTACCTTTATCTCACCAGAAAAGCCTACCCTCAGGCTGGAACTCCAAGACACTCTGGAGTGTCTCTTCTTCACCCCTCCCCCCACCACATGGCCATTCTGAGGATCCCATCCCTCTTTGGTCTGAGGCCAGCAGTCTCCTTGATCTCTTCTGAGGGAGAAATATGTGTTTGAGCACCTCTTGCACTCCACCATAATGGTCAGGCTGTAGCCACAAGGAAAGAAAATATCTGGATCAGGGTGAACTTGGAGATGTGTCTCTCCCCCCCCCATGTGACCCTTCCCCTTTGCCACCAGAGAAGCACTGGGTAAGATAACATCTCTCCCTTCCCCCATCCTCTCTCTTTTCCAACCTCTCCCATGTGGCTTGGCAACCTGACATTTAAATGCTCCCATCCTGTCCCTTTCTTGGGGTACAGTGGGGAGATTGGGGAATCTTTTCAAGATCTCTAGAAACGCCCCTCCCATAGCTTTTACCTGTCCTCTTAAAGGAGACAAGGCTTTCAGCCCTCTCAGAGAACTAGCTTGTCCCATACATTTTTAAAACAGGACTGCATTAGAACAGAGCCTCTAGTGTTTTTTTTCTAAGCCTCAGGGCATACTTACCTGCTCAGATAAAGCCTAGACAGAGAATTTAAACTACTCCATCTTTCTCTGTCTCATTAGCCTTGCATGTAAGAAGTCCTGCCTTTTCTCTCGATCTAGGAGCTCCTAGCACACTCTCCTATTTTTTTTCAATTGGCATTCTATACCCCCTGCCAACAATTAAAGGTTCCCTTTCCAGTTTTAGTCCTGGCCAGACTAGACTTCAGAAAGGAGATCTTTGTAATTTTGTCTGGGGAACAAAATTCCAAATAAAGGCAAATTAAATTAAATTGTTCAGAGAGTGAGGATAGTTTCTTTTCTTTTTTTCTTTTTTTTTCTCTTTTTTTTTCTCTCATCTCCTAAATGTAGGCAGGCAGGTGTGAATTAAAAAGAGAGATTGAAACTATTAAAAAACAAAACAAAACAAAACACTCCTTAACTACTTTTAATTTGACACCTCTCTAGAATCTTTTGCTGTTCTGACAGTTCTCTTTTACTGCCTCATTTTCCTTAAGCTGATCTCTTTCTTTCCTCAATTTCTATGGCATTTCAGTCCTGGAAGCCCAGGGATATAGAATATGAATAGATTCTCCCTCAAGCTGTTTTTTTTAGAGAATGGCTTAATTAACACCTGAATTCTAGAAGAATTCCAATCTCTCTGTACTCGCCCAACCCCCAACTTTCTTTTCAGGAGTCAAGTACCTCCAATTAGGGTCTGACTTTTCTAAATGCTCCAAACACCCCCACACCCTACTTATTAAAGGATGGGTGGGGTAGGATCTTTTGTCTTCAACTCACCCACTGCTCTGCTAGCACCTAAATGCTAGCTGCCTTCCCCTCCCCCTGCCTCTTTTAACAGAGTAGGGAGGGGCCACATGGGATTTCTCTACACCCACCTTCTGCAGAGAGGCTTGGCTTTGGCAAAAGGTTCTGAGATAGACCCACCTTCAAATTAATTGATCTATTTTTTAAAAACTCATTAAAGCTGGGGGACTTGCTAAAACTGTTTGACTATTGCTCTGTATGAGAGAAACTGTTTAACTATTGCTGTATAAAACTGTTTGACTATTGCTGTTTTAGGAAATTTACTAGTCTGTTATGCATGATCTGATAATTTCTGCAAACAGGGGAGAAATGGAACTGATTTCAGCTGGTCAGGAAAATGGGAAAAACTGATGTATTATTTCATTAAGTTCAGGCTGAATTGGAAACTATTTTACTCTTTGCTTAAAATTGACTAGACTATGATATGCTGAGTTATGTTCTAAATATGAAATCCCTTATTCAGTTTTTGAAATTATTCTTTAGAAACAATCAAAAATTAGGGGGCGGAGCCAAGATGGTGGAGAAGATAAGACACAATTTTGTGAGCTTCCTTCTTTCCTCATTACCAATTAGTTAAATCAGCCTCAAAAATAACTGATAGAAACCACAAGGATTGGAAGCACAACATACCAGCTAAAGAGAATCTGGAGTTTCAACAGCAAAGGTCAGTTCCCAGGGGAGGAAGAAAAAAGGCCAGCACAGACGGTTAGGTGCTAGCACACTGCGCTGATCGAGCTGGGGAGAACTCTGGGATCAGAGAAGCCACTGAGATAGAAGAATCTGGCACAGGCTGTTAGCTCTTCTCTGCTTATAAAACAGCAGTTCAGAAGAGAAATCAAGCCACTTTAAAATATAAAGCCAGATACTAGAACCACCCCAATCTGGAAATGACCTAACAGATCTCGGCAAGGCTATGCAGCCCCTTTCTGCTGCCCAGGGCTTCATCCTGGGGTAGTTAAGAGCTTGAACAGCTGGGACACAGCCTGAGGCAACATCTAATCCACATAGTGCCGGGCTTGGCTGGAGGCTGTGGAACTCAGCCTTGGAAATCCTAGAGAAGCAGAACCTTTGAAATAGGGACCACAGTTTCTGGGCAGACACTTCCAGTTTGAGGGCAGGGCCTTTTCACATCAGCTGCTGATATCCATGCCCCACGGGATACATTGGCTGGGCTTTGTGTCGCCTTCACTGTTCAGTTTTAGACCTCAGGGAAGTCTCTAGGACACACATTGGAGTCCCTCACAGCACAGTCCTACTAATCACTTCTGAGGCACTTCCAGGGAGGGGGAGGGGAACTCTCTCCCAGAGTTCTCTCTTAGCTCAGACATAGGGGCCATGGCATCCATTCAGTCTGGGAGGAAGCTGGTAAAGAAATTAATAAATAAACTTCTTACCCCAAGGGCAAACCCCAAAAGATTTTTAACCATGAGTAAAAAGCTAAAGAGAACCATTGATTCCTTCTACACAGAGAAAGAGCGGGTATCCAACCCCAAGGAAGTTAATAGCAGAGTCAGCAGATAACAGCCTAAAGGGAAACAATACCTGCCCCCCCATCACATAACTCTCTCCTAGGAGAGACTATTAAGAAGTTAAGAGAGTTTGAAGAAAAATGGGGAAAGGAAAGAGAAGCTATGATAGAGAATAGCAACATTCTGAAATTTGAGTTGGAAAAAATAAAGAATTCACAGGAGATGCAGGGAAACAAAATTTGTGAATTAGAAAAGGTTAAAAAATTACAGGAAAGTAGGATTTCTGAATTGGAAAAGATAAAAAAGTCTCAAGAAAGTAGAAACAACCAAAATTCAGACACCTGTCCAAGGACTGGCTGACTCTCTGATCTGTTTCTCCCCTCCTGTTATCCCAGTTCCCTAATTATTATTTCAGTATTTCGATATCAGGACTCTAATGGTTTGGGGTGGCCTGTCTTGGTCTGATTGCATAATTTGTTCAGAAATCTGTCCTGCTCCAGAGAGAGAGAATGGAGTTCTCAACCCCATTTTTCCCTCTCCTTGGCATGCCCTCTTAGGGTAGCAGGATTGCCTTGAGCACTGCTACTCAACAGAGGCTGAGTTAAATGCACAAATGACCACAGACCTAAAGACTGTCCATCTCTGGCTGAGATGCCCCCCAACTGGAGAGATTTGAACAGGGAGGCTTGTGTGTCTCCCTGAATGATGAGTGCTGTTTGATGCTAATAATTCTAGGGTTATCGGGGAGAAACTGGTTCTTGCTACAAGTTCTTGCATTTTCTAATTTTCTTCTTGTTTGTTTACTATTGTCATGACTTAGTTTCCCTAATTATCCTGACTCAGTGTTGCCTCAGTTTCCCTGCTTCTTACTCCTCCAAAACCTCCCCCTGCCTCTTTATCACAATACTTGATAAGATCTTATGTTTCAGAATAGTAGAATGTCTCTCCCATCCCAAGCTATTGGAATCTCTTATCAAGATTCTGTCTCCACTGATTATTCCATCTCTCTAGACACCTACTGCAATAGTTTGATTGCTCTTGCCTTTATTTCAATCTTCCTGATTTACTGTTCACGAGGTAACATAAACCCCCACCCTCTATCAGCAAGGTGGACAGCTCAATTTCCCGAGACTTGATTGACGCTGTCTGGAGCTCAAACACTCAGCTGGGTATTTCAATTATAAATATCTCTGCTAAGTTGACAAAAATTAAAAGTTTTTGTTATATCTCTCTATTTCTTAGGGATGCCTAAAGGGAATGAAAGCTATAGAGTTGGGGTCTGGTTACTGCCTCTCAATAAACTCCACTGAACAGATTAACTAATCTGTCTCCACCCACATTGACAGGGCTTCCACACCCACCAAAGCTAGCCCCTTTGAAGCAAACAAGGTTGGGAAAGAGCAATAAAATTCAAACTTAGCCCGGGTTTCTGTGAATATCATCCATAGTTCGGTAGGATTTATTTCTAAAAGTTTAACTGCTAACTTCTTGAATTCTCCTATGTGGAATTAGACATTCTATATATGATTGTATTTGCATTGGGTCAGAAAGCAAACTGATTTGTATGAATTATGTTCACTTATGAAACATCTACTTGGATATGAATTTATTGGGACAAATTCCTTACTGCTATCAATATAAGCTTATGATAAATACTTGTTTAGAATTTATGATCTTGCATTTATTTTTCCTTCTGTAACTGATTTCTAAGATCAGAGCAATAGTCAATAGAAATTGTTAAAGCAATTCAAGTATGCATACCTTGCTGTTTCCAGAAAGCCTGATTATATGTAATCATTGTATCCTAAATGTTTGGGCAAATAAGTATTTAGCCTGGTCATCTGTCTGTTACTGGACAACTAATAGAGATCTGTAAGACCAAAACTGACTTCTAACACCTGTTGGTTTCCCTTTATCTCGCTAACCTATGACTCTCAGTTTTTCTCTTCTCAGGACAACTTCTGCATCTAGACACTCAGAAGCAGAGGTACCCTTTTAATGCAAATCTTTTCTAGACTTAAGCCCTAGAAGACCCCAGTCTCTGCCCTGAATTCAAGCAGGAAGAATTGCCTTCTCACCACCACAGCAAATACCACAAGGGTTGAACTGGCCCCCCAGCATCCTACTCCCTGGTAGGAATTTGAGGTCTAGTCCTGTTTCCCTTTTATCTCAGGACAGCCCAAACACCTCACGGGCCAATAAGCTGGGTAGGCTATGTTGATACTGTGCATTCTCTGTGCCCTTTCACCCCTCCCCCATAAGGAGTGGGGAAACTAGGAAGGAAAAGATTCAGGATCTTTGCTTATTGAGGAAGCAACTCTATTATTTTAAAGGAAAAAAAAAAACAGCACAGTTTTTCCAACATTTCCAAAACCTTAAACTGCATTCTTATCTTGATCTGCAGCCCTGACAACTGGAGATATACCCATCCTTAGACCCTGCCTTACAAAAGAGCAGTGTTTCATTAAATCTACTAGATATTAAGGCCTCTTGCTTCCCCTGAATTCTGAGTCCACTTCCACCCTTTAATCCCAACTCAAGGAGGAATTAGCTTTCCTGGAAATAAAGGGTGAAAGAGCTATGTTACAAATAATCTTTTCTCTCAGCATTTTCTCCTTTTTCTCTTTGATAGTTAGATGGGCCATTAGCTGAAGACCCCATTCTCCTGAATGTCACCATCTTCACCCTGAATGACACCCCACTTTTAATCTGTTCCCGAGATCTGTTTTCTCTAGGCTTCATAATTTGGATTCTCAGCTGCCCTTCAGCCTGGAGAACATTGACTGGGAACAACTGACTGGGGACAACTGACTGGAACACCCCCTTGATGCCCTGCTGCCATCCCCCACACCTCACGACTCACCTCCTGGCATGAAAACCCAAATCTCTATGACCATTGTCAGCTCGAAGCAGTTAAGAGGAGATCAATGCCCCTTTTCCCACATGCATCTGGAGGTAATGATTTGAGGGGGGAACAAGACAAGGGGACCTCACTACTCTGAAGATCTTTGGAGAAAAATCTTCAACCTTGCCTTAAATGAAGGACACTGCCCCAAATTTCTTTTTTAAATGAATTTAAGTCTCAACTGTTTAAGGGGGGAAATGATAGGGTTTGAGGTCCCTTTAAGATTCCTTTCTGATTTCCCGACCCCCGTGGCTGACCTTGATTCACAAATCCTGGTCAAAAAGCACCCTTTTGAATATCCAGGCCAAGCCCCCACCAGATCTGAGCTGGGCTTGGGTTTTCTCAGCCCCCACAGACAGTCTCTTCCTTATCTGAAAAGCCCACCAAGAACTTGGCACTGCCCACCATTCCCTTTTAGGTATAAAAGAGTCAAGCTGGAGCTCTCTCTTTGCAGGAGCCTTTCCCCCAAGCATGGTATCCTTCCAGCCATGTAAGGGTTCCTGCCCATCTTTTCTTATCAATCTAGGTTTTCGGGCCTGTAAATTCATTTACAGGGGACACTGCGCCTCATGGGATCTTTGCGCTGACCAACAAGGTTCCCCCTTTCCTATCTCTCATCAAGAACACACAAAAAAGTGGAATGAAACAATTTTCCGGCACAGAACAACTTGGAAGATTGTCAGGAAAGGCCTGTTGCTATAGGGTGAAAATAAAGAGCAGTCCAGTGCAGTCTGTGCTAACATAACCCAAGTTCCGATAAACCAGTAATTATCATTGGAGTAACTGAATCAGTAGCAGCAGTTTTCAGACCTTTAGGCCCACAGATGGCAGAGACAATTTGGAAGATTGACAGGAAAAGTTTGGTTCTTCTGAATGAGAGTAGAGCACAGTCCAGCATAGGCTATGTTAGCACATCCCCAACCTTAGAAAATGAGTGGAATTTCAGAGCCATTGCATCAGCAGTAGTACTAGTGGCTTCCAGAGTTTTTAGTCCATAGATTATAAAGAAGTACAACAATTGATCAAAAGATTACAAGGGTCTCTTTGCTAGCACTAAGACAAGACTCTGTTTTGTCTACACAAATCCTGGTCAAATTCCTGGGGGGCATTCCTAAGGCAAGGTGTTAAGGATTGTCATCACAGTTGTAGGGCAAAAAAGAGTGCTCACAGAGTTGAGCACAGCTGAAAAGATTAGTAAATACACTTCTCTTTAGATTATACTAGTTTAGAAGTATTAAAGGATTACAAGTTCCTAGAAGTAGCTGTTAAAATGCCTGTAGAAAACCTCTGAACCCTGGAAGCAGAGCCCCACTTTAGCATTGAATTTTAACAGTCAAAAAACAGAAATGGAAAATGAGTAAATGTGAAAAAGATTTTTACCAAGGAAATTTAATATGATGACAATAAAAACCAAAACACATTCAAAAGATAATAAAATTATGTAAGAAAAATATGAATTGATATAAGCCCACAGAAGAGTGCAAAAATTTTGACAATCAAATAGGAGAGAAAGAGAAAAACAAACTGTGAAGAGAAAATGGTAGTGATGGTAAAGGAGAAACCAAAAATGAAGGAAATAACATTTAAAAAAATAAAGTAAATCAAATGGCAAAAGAAGTTAAAAAAAAAAAAAGCCAATGAGGAGAAGAATTTCTTAAAAAGCAGAATTGGCCAAACAGGAAAAAAGTCCAGTGAAGAAAACAAAACGTCTAAAAACAGAATTGGACAAATGAAAATGAAGGATAAAAACTCATCAAAGAAATTAATTCCTTGACAATTAGAATTGAGCAAATGGAAAATAACGCCTTTACAACAAATCAAAAAACAATAAAGCAAAACCTAAAGAATGAAAAAAATAAAACACAATATTTAAGATCTTTTTGAAAGCAAACTGTGGAAATATATTTAGGAGAGATAATTCAAAAATTATTGGGTTTTCTGAATATCATAATTAAAAAAAAAAAAGATCTTAGACATTACCTTTAAAAATAGTGTCAAGGAAAACTTCCCTGAGCTTCTAGAATTAGAGGATAAAATAAATATTGAAAGAATCTACCTTATCTCCTGAAAGAGATCAAAAAATGAAAACTCCTAATATTACACCTAAATTTCAGATTTCTCAGGACAAGGAGAAATTATTGTGAACAGCCACAAAAAATTGATTCAGCATTGTGGAGCCACATTTAGGATAACATAAAATTTACCACTTTGTGTGTTAAAGAATCAGAGGGCTTGCAATATGACATTGTACAAGGCAAAGGTGCTAGGATTGAAAGCAAAAATCACCCCCCAAAAAAACTGAGTATAATCTTTCTTTTTTACATTTTTAATTAATTAATTTTAATGGAACCTTTAGGAATTATGTTGGGAGAGAAAAATCAGAAAAAAAAGAAAAATCATGGAAGATAAAAATGAAATAGAAAAAAGAAGTGAACATAGCATGCGTTGATTATATTCAATTTATATTTTATGATTTATATTCAATCACTATAGTTTATTTACTTATTTTTTTGGATGTCAATGGCATTTTCTATCCAAAGCCTATTGGTATTGCCTAGGATAGCTGAAACTCTTAGAAGAAACAAATCTTTTACAGGTGATAATTTGTACATTATTTGTAATGCATATCTGATTTCTGTTTGTTTTACTCAGCATGACTTCATGTAAATCTCTTTAGGCCTTTCTAAAATCAGGTTGTTCATCATTTATTATAGAATAATAATATTCCATTTCTTTCATAAACCGCAACTTGTTCAGTCAATCCCCAATTCATGAAAATCTAGTTATTTTTCAATTCTTTGCTACCACAAAACAACAACAACAAAACAATGTTGCTACATTTTTGAACATGTGAACCTTTTCTCTCCTTTATGATTTCTGTAGGATATAGACCCAGTAGGGGTAGTGCTGGGTTAAAAGAGGAACAATGGATGTTCAATGAAATGAAGGATTTTCAAGAATTCTTGATGAAAATGCCAGAGTAGAATATTAATTTTGTATTCCAAATGCAAGATTTATAGAAGCATAAAAAAGTAAACAGTAAAGAGAAACCATAAGGGACTTAATAAGGTTAAACTACTTACATTCTACATGGACAAATGGTACTTGTAACGTTCTTATTATTAGGGCAGTGAGGAGTATATAGATAAAGGGTATAAGTGTTGGTTGAACATCAAAGAATATCTTTTTTTATTAAAGCTTTTTCATTTACAAAGCATATGCATGGAAAATTTTTCCAACATCGACATCTACATAACCTTTTGTTCCAAATTTTTCCCTCCTTTTCTCACCTCCTCCCCTAGCTGGCAAGTAATGCAATATATGTTAAATATGTTAAAATGCATGTTATATCCCACATATGTATACATATTTATACAATTATCTTGTTGCACGAGAAAAAATGAGAAAGAAAACAAAATGCAAGCAAATAATAACAGAAAGTGAGAATGCTATGTTGTGTTCCACACTCTGTTCCCATGGTTCTCTCTCTGGGTGTACATGCTCTCTTGATCACTGCCCAAGTGCAAGTGGTTTGAATCATCTCAATGTTGAAGAGAGTGACATCCATCAGAATTGATCATCGTATAGTCTTGTTGTTGCTGTGTATAATGATCACTTGGTTCTGCTCATTTCACTTAGCATCAGTTCATGTAAGTCTCTCCAGGCCTCTCTGAAATCATCCTGCTGGTCATTTCTTAAAAAAGCAATAGTATTCCGTAGCTTTCATATATGATAATATATTTAGCCATTCTCCAATAATGAGCATCCACTCACTTTCCAGTTTCGTGCCACTATAAAGAAGGCTGCCACAAACATTTTGGCACCTGTGGGTCCCTTTCCCTCCTTTAGGATATCTTTGGAATAAAATCCCAGTAGAAATACTACTGGATGAAAGAGTATGCACAGTTTGATAACTTTTTGATCGTGGTTCCAAATTGCTCTCTAGAATGGTTGGATCTGTTCACAGTTCCACCAACAGGGTATCAGTGTATGAATTTTCCTACAACCTCTCCAAATATCTGTCATTATCTTTTCTTGTCATCTTAGTCAATCTGATACGTATGTAGTGGTATCTCACAGTTGTCTTAATTTGAATTTCTCTGATCAATGAATGATATTTGGAGCTCTTTTTCATATAACTACAAATAATTTCAATGCCTTCATCTGAAAATTGTCTATTCATATCCTTTGACCATTTATCAATTGGAGAATGGCTTCCACTGTTATGAATTTGAGTCAGTTCTCTATGTATTTTAGAAATGAGGCCTTTATCAGATCCTTTGGATGTAAAAATGTTTTCCTAATGTATTGCTTGCATTCTAATCTTGTCTGCATTAGTTTTGTTTCTAAAAAAAACTTTTAACTAAATATAATAAAAATTAACTATTTTATTATCAATAATGATCTCTAGTTCTTCTTTGGCCACAAATTCTTTTTTCCTCCACAAATCCAAGAAGTAAACTATCCTATGTTTCTTCTAATTCATTTATATTATTATTCTTTATGTCTAGGTCATGAACCCATTTTGATTTTGTCTTGGTATATGTTGTTAACGTGTGGGTCTATGCCTACCTTCTGCCATACTAGTTTCCAAATTTTTTCTGCAGCTTTTCTCACATAGTGAATGCTTATCCCAAAAGGTGGGGCATTGGGTTTGTCAAATACTAGATTGTTATAATCATTGGCTATTTTGTTCTGTGAGCCTAACTTATTCCACTGATCAACTAGTCTATGTCTTAGCCAGTACCAAATGGTTTTGATGACTGCTGCTTTATAATATAGTTTTAGACATGGTATAGCTAGGCTACCTTCATTTGCTTTACTCTTCATTAATTCCTTTGAAATTCTTTACTTTTGTTCCTCCAGATGAATTTTGTTGTTATTTTTTTCCAGGTCAATCAAATAGTTTCTTGGGAGCTTGATTGGTTAAGCATTAAATAAAAATCAGTTTACAGGGGTATTGTCATCTTTATTATATGTGCTTGACCTAGCATTTGATATTTTTCCAATTGTTTTTAGATCTGACTTCATTTGTGTGGGAAGTGTTTTATAGTTTGTTTTTTTTTTTTAATGGTTCGTGACTCCCTTGGCAGAGAAATTCCCAAATAATTTATATTATCAACAGTTATTTTAGATGGAATTTTTTTTAGCTCTTGCTATTGGATTTTGTTAGTGATGTATAAGAATGCTGATTTTTTATGAGAGTTTCTTTTGTATCCTGCAACTTTGGTAAGTTGTGGATTTTTCTAATATCTTTTTAGTTTATTCTCTGTGGTTTTCTAAGTATACAATCATATCATCTGCAAAGAGTGAGAATTTGATTTCCTCATTACTTACTCTATTTCCTTTAATTTATTTTTTCTTCTCTTATTGCTGAGGCTAGTATTTCTAATTCAATAATGAATAGTAATGCTGATAGTGGGAAAACTTGTTTCACCCATGATATTATTGGGAATGGTTCTAGTTTATCTCCATTACATATGATGCTTGCTGGTGGTTTTAAACAGATGATATTGACTATTTTAAGAAAAATGTTAAGGGCCATGCCTAAGTGAAGGAGCAGGTCAATTCTCTGAGAGCCTCCCAGCTGTAAATCATAACACTTGAAGGAGTTGCAAAGCTGCCTTTACTAACCCAGGTGTTCCTTGTGATTTGGGAATGAAATACATTGGAGGCCAGAGGGAAGAGGAAAGAGGTCAGAGAATACAACTGCTTCCAAGTCTCCTTGTATCATCATCATCCTCTCACATGAAGAGGTCCATTGTATAGGTATGAGTTAGACCTCCAGCAGCCACTAGAAGGTGGCTCCCATATTGCAACAGGAAAAGTTCATATCTTCCTATATTCTCTAGTGTTTTTAATATAAGTGAGCATTGGGTTTTATCAAATGCTTTTTCTGCATCTATTGAGATAATCATATGTTTTTGTTAATTTGGTTATTGATATAATCAATTATGCTAATAGTTTTCCTAATATTAAACCAGCCCGCATTCCTGGTATAAATCCTATTTGGTCGTGGTGTATTATGCTGGGGATCATTATCTGTAATCTCTTTTCTAATATTTTATTTAATGTTTTTACATCAATTTTCATTAAAGAAATTGGTCTATAAATTTCTTTCTCTGTTTTTTGTTCTACCTGGTTTAGGTATCAGTACCATGTCTGTGTCATAACAGGAATTTGGTAGGAGTTTTTCATTCCCTATTTTTTCAAATAGTTTACATAGTATTGGAGTAAATTGTTTTTTAAATGTTTGGTAGAATTCACATGTAAATCCATCTGGTCCTGGGGATTTTTTCTTAGGGAGTTGATTAATAGTTTGTTCTATTTCTTTTTCTAAAATGGGACTATTTAAGTAATTTACTTCCTCTTCTGTTAATCTGTGCAATCTATATTTTTGTAGGCATTCTTCCCTTTCACTTAGACTATCAAATTTATTGGCGTAAAGTTGAGCAAAGTAACTCCTTATTATTGCTCTAGTTTCCTCTTCATGGTAGATAGTTTTCCCTTTTCATTTTTGTGACCAACAATTTGTTTTTCCTCTTTCCTTTTTCTAATCAAATTAATTAAAGGTTTATCTATGTTGTTGGTTTTATCATAAAACCAACTCTTAATTTTATTTATTAATTCAATAGTTTTCTTTAGTTTCATTTTTATTGATCTCTCCTTTTATTTTTAGAATGTCAAGTTTGGGATTTGATTAGGAGTTTTTAATTTGTTCTTTTTCTAGCCTTTATAGTTGCAAGCCCAACTTATTAATCTTCTCTTTATTTTATGCAAGTAAGCATCTACAAATATAAAATTTCCCTTATTAATACTTTGGCTGCATCACACAAATTTTGGTATGTTGTCTCATTATTAATATTCTTTTGGATGATAATTATTATTGTCATATTATTGATTATTTCTAAGATTTGCTGTTTCACTCATTCATTATTTAGGATGAGATTATTTAGTGTTCAATTTCTTTTTGGTCTATTTTCCCCTGGTCCTTTATTGAATGTAATTTTATTGCATCATGACCTGAAAAAAATGCATTTACTATTTCTGCTTTTCTGAATTTGATTTTGAGCATTTTATGTGTTAATATAGGGTTAATTTTTGTATAGGTTCCATGAACTGCCGAAGAGAAAGTATACTCCTTACGGTCTCCATTCAATTTTCTCGAAATATCTAATCACATCTAGCTTGTCTAGTATTCTAGTTACTTCTTTAACTTCTTTCTTATTTATTTTATGATTTGATTTATTTAGTTCTGAGAGAGCAAGGTTGAGATCTCCCACTATTATAGTTTTGCTATCTATTTCTTCTTCCAACTCTCTTAATTTCTTCTTTAGGAATTTAGATGCTACACCAGTTGGTACATATATGTTTATTATTGATATTTCTTCATTTTATAGGATACCCTTTTCCAAGATATAGTTTCCTTCCTTATATCTTGTAATTATATTAATTTTTGCTTTTGCTTGATCTGAGATCAGGATGGCTACCCTTGCTTTTTTTTTTTTTTTTTTTTTACTTCACTTGAAGGATAGTAGATTCTCCTCTAGCCTTTTACATTTATTCTGTATGTATCATTCTTCTTTAAATATGTTTTTTTAAACAACATATTGTAGGATTCTGGCTTTTAATCCAGTCTGTTATTCATTTAGGTTTTATAGGACAGTTCTCCTTATTCATATTTACAATTAAGACTACTAAATCTGTATTTCTTGCCACCTTATTAACTCCAAATTATACTTTTCTATTTCCTTTTCCCCTCTCTCTTCTTTTCAGTATTTTCCTTATTAGCACTACTTGCCTCAAGAAGTCCTTCCCCTTTAGAGAGAGAGAGAGCCTGCCCCTTTCTTATACCTTTCCCCTATTATTTCTTTTTCCACTTCTATTTATCCTACTTCTCTTTTCCTTTTTCACCTCCCATTTTTCTATATGGTGAGAGAAATTTCTTGGTGAAATCAGATATGTCTAATATGTTTTCTTTAAGTCAAATCTGATGAGAGTAAGATTCACACAATTTTCATCATCCTCCCTTCTTTCCCTCAATTAGAACAGGTTTTCTTTGCCTCTTCCTAGGATGTAATTGCCCTCATTTTACCTCCACTTTCCCTTTTTTTCCCCATACAATATCCTTTCCACCTCTAGTTTCTTTTTTATATTATAATAGTAAAATCAGATTATACATGCCCTCTCTAGGTATACCCATAACAGAAATACTGTTGTCAAGAATTCTTTTCTTTTTATATTTTTATGCTTCTCTTATGTTTTCTATTTGGGGATCAACTTTTCTGTTTAGCTCTGGTCTTTTCATCAGAAATAAATGAAATTCTCCTGTTTTATTGAAAATCCATTGTGAAGTTCGGGTTAGCACTCTGGATGCCTTAGAATCAGATGGAGTCAGGATAATCAAAAGTCCTTGATCTTTATTCTTATTCTTTAGGGGGAGAAGTGAATGGACACAAGCTCTCCACAACCTCTCTTCTCTTTGTCCATCGCAAAAGTGACTCTGACTTGTCTTACTCCACTCCCTATTCCTTCCTACAATTATCTATATACACCAGAAAGATAGAGGGAGCACATAATAGTGGAAAGAGCCATTTCCCAGGCATAATATTGTCCAATAGGTAATTAGCCTAAAGTGCTCAGTTGTCTGATTCTAGTGCACTTACTCAGAGTTTCAGCCCTTTACAATCCATCTTCTTCCCTAAAAGAAAATGCTCAGTTTAGCAGGATAATTTATTCTTGTCTGCATAACAAGTTCTTTTGCCTTTTGGAATATCAGATTCCATGCTCTTCAGTCCTTTAAAGTGGAAGCAGCTAGGTCATTCTTATTGTGGCTCCTTGTATTTGAATTGTTTCTTTCTGGCTGCTTGTAATATTTTCCCTTGGTTTGATAGTGCTGAAATTTAGTCATAAACTTCCTTGGGATTTAAATTTTGGGGTCTCTTTCAGAAGGTGTTCAGTGAATTCTTTTTTTTTTTTTTTTTTTTTTTTTTTTCAATTTTGGAATTGTTTTTTTATTTTTTTTTATTTTTTTTATTTATTTTTTTTTTAATTTTTTTTATTTTATATATATATATATATATTTTATAATATTATCCCTTGTATTCATTTTTCCAAATTACCCCCCCTCCCTTATTTCCTCCCCCCGACGACAGGCAATACCATACATTTTACATGTGTTACAATATAGTCTAAGTACAATACATGTGTGTGAATATCATTTTCTTGTTGCACAATAAACATTAGAATCCGAAGGTATATGCAACCTGGGCAGACAGATATTAGTGCTAACAATTTACATTCCCCTCCAGTGTTTCTTCTCTGGGTGTATCTACCTCTGTCCATCATTGATCAACTGGAAGTGAGTTGGATCTTCTTTATGTTGAAGATTTCCACTTCCATCAGAATACATCCTCATACAGTATCGTTGTTGAAGTATACAGTGATCTTCTGGTTCTGCTCATTTCACTCAGCATCAGTTGATTTAAGTCTCTCCAACCCTCTCTGTATTCCTCCTGCTGGTCATTTCTTACTGAGCAATAATATTCCATAATTTTCATATACCACAATTTACCCAACCATTCTCCAACTGATGGACATCCATTCATCTTCCAGTTTCTAGCTACAACAAAAAGAGCTGCCACAAACATTTTGGCACATATATGTCTCTTTCCGCTCTTTAGTATTTCTTTGGGATATAATCCCAGTAGTAGCGCTGCTGGGTCAAAGGGTATGCACAGTTTGATAACTTTTTGGGCATAATTCCAGATTGCTCTCCAGAATGGCTGGATTCTTTCACAACTCCACCAGCAATGTATTAGTGTCCCAATTTCCCCACATCCCCTCCAACATTTGTCATTATTTGTTCCTGTCATCTTAGCCAATCTGACAGGTGTGTAGTGGTATCTCAGAGTGGTCTTAATTTGCATTTCTCTGATCAGTAGTGATTTGGAACACTCTTTCATGTGAGTGGATATAGTTTCAATTTCTTCCTCTGAGAATTGTCTGTTCATATCCTTTGACCATTTATCAATTGGAGAATGGTTTGGTTTCTTATAAATTATGGTCAGTTCTCTATATATTTTGGAAATGAGACCTTTGTCAGAACCTTTGTTTTTAAAAATATTTTCCCAATTTGTTACTTCCCTTCTAATCTTGTTTGCATTAGTATTATTTGTACAGAAACTTTTTAGTTTGATGTAATCAAAATCTTCTATTTTGTGATCAATAATGATCTCTAGTTCTCCTCTGGTCATAAATTCCTTCCTCCTCCACAAGTCTGAGAGGTAGATTATCCTCTGTTCCTCTAATCTATTTATTATCTCCCTCTTTATGCCTAAATCATGGACCCATTTTGATCTTATCTTGGTATATGGTGTTAAGTGTGGATCCATATCTAATTTCTGCCATACTAATTTCCAGTTTTCCCAACAGTTTTTTCCGAATAATGAATTTTTATCCCTAATGTTGGAATCTTTGGGTTTGTCAAAGATTAGATTGCTATAGATGTACCCTTTTTTGTCCTTTGTATCTAATCTGTTCCACTGATCTACCGGTCTATTTCTTAGCCAATACCAAATGGTTTTGGTGACTGCTGCTATATAATATAGCTTTAGATCAGGTACACTTAGACCACCTTCCTCTGAGTTTTTTTTCATTAGTTCCCTTGCAATTCTTGACCTTTTATTCTTCCATATGAATTTTGTTGTTATTTTTTCTAGGTCATTAAAATAGTTTCTTGGGAGTCTGATTGGTATAGCACTAAATAAATAGATTAGTTTGGGGAGTATTGTCATCTTTATTATATTCGCTCGGCCTATCCAAGAGCACTGAATGTCTTTCCAATTATTTAAATCTGATTTTATTTTTGTGGCAAGTGTTTTGTAATTTTTCTCATATAATTCCTGACTTTTCTTTGGTAGATGGATTCCCAAATATTTTATACTATCAACATTTGTTTGGAATGGAATTTCTCTTTGTATCTCTTGCTGTTGCATTTTGTTAGTGATATATAAAAATGCCGAGGATTTATGTGGATTTATTTTGTATCCTGCCACTTTGCTGAAATTTTGAATTATTTCTAGTAGCTTTTTAGCAGAGTCTTTGGGGTTCTCTAAGTATACCATCATGTCATCTGCAAAAAGTGATAGTTTAATTTCCTCATTTCCTACTCTAATTCCTTGAATCTCTTTCTCGGCTCTTATTGCCGAGGCTAGCGTTTCTAGTACTATATTGAATAGTAATGGTGATAGTGGGCAACCTTGTTTCACTCCTGATCTTACTGGGAAAGGTTGCAGTTTATTTCTATTGCATATTATGCTTACTGACGGTCTTAAATATATACTCCTGATTATTCTAAGGAATAATCCGTTTATTCCTATACTCTCAAGAGTTTTTAGTAGGAATGGATGTTGGATTTTGTCAAATGCTTTTTCTGCATCTATTGAGATGATCATATGGTTCTTATTAATTTGATTATTAATATGGTCAATTATATTAATAGTTTTCCTAATATTAAACCAGCCCTGCATTCCTGGAATAAATCCTACTTGATCATAGTGTATTATCTTGGAGATGATTTTCTGAAGTCTTTTTGCTAATATCTTATTTAAGATTTTAGCATCAATATTCATTAAGGAGATTGGTCTATAATTTTCTTTCTCAGTTTTCGATCTACCAGGTTTAGGTATCAGTACCATGTCTGTGTCATAAAAGGAATTTGGTAGGACTCCTTCATCCCCTATTTTTTCAAATAATTTATATAACATTGGGGCTAATTGTTCTTTAAATGTTTGGTAGAATTCGCATGTGAATCCATCTGGCCCTGGGGATTTTTTCCTGGGGAGTTGATTAATAGCTTGTTCTATTTCTTTTTCTGAAATGGGACTATTTAAGCAATTTATCTCCTCCTCTGTTAATCTAGGGAGCCTATATTTTTGGAGGAAGTCATCCATTTCACTTAAGTTATCAAATTTATTGGCATAAAGTTGGGCAAAGTAACTCCTTATTATTTCTCTAATTTCCTCTTCATTGGTGGAAAGATCCCCCTTTTCATTTGTAAGACTATCAATTTGATTTTCCTCTTTCTTTTTTTTGATCAAATTTACCAAAGGTTTATCTATTTTATTGGCTTTTTCATAAAACCAACTCTTGGTTTTATTTATTAATTCAATAGTTTTTTTACTTTCAATTTTATTGATTTCTCCTTTTAATTTTTGTATTTCGAGTTTAATTTTTGGTTGGGGGTTTATAATTTGGTCTTTTTCTAGCCTTTTAAGTTGTAAGCCCAATTCGTTAATCTTCTCTTTCTCAATTTTCTTCAAATAAGCCTCTAAAGATATAAAATTTCCCCTTATTACCGCTTTAGCTGCATCCCAAAGATTTTGATATGATGTCTCATCATTATCATTATCTTGGGTGAAATTGTTAATTGTTTCTATAATTTGCTCTTTCACCCAGTCATTCTTTAAGATGAGATTATTCAGTTTCCAATTACTTTTTGGTCTATTTACCCCTAACTTTTTACTGAATGTAGCTTTTATTGCATTGTGATCTGAGAAGAAGGCATTTATTATTTCTGCCTTCCTACATTTAATTTTGAGATCTTTATGTCCTAGTATATGGTCAATTTTTGTATAGGACCCATGAACTGCTGAGAAGAAAGTATATTCCTTCCTATTGCCATTCAGTTTTCTCCAAAGGTCTATCATACCTAGTTTTTCTAATGTTCTATTTACTTTTTTAATTTCTTTCTTGTTTGTTTTGTGGTTTGATTTGTCTAAATCTGAGAGTGCAAGGTTGAGATCTCCCACTATTATAGTTTTACTGTCTATTTCTTCTTGCAGTTCTCTTAACTTTTCCTTTAGAAAGTTAGATGCTATACCACTTGGTGCATATATGTTTAGTATTGATATGGCTTCATTATTTATGCTACCTTTCAGCAGGATATAGTTTCCTTCCTTATCTTTTTTAACGAGATCTACTTCTGCTTTTGCTTGATCTGAGATAAGGATAGCTACCCCTGCTTTTTTGGCTTTACCTGAAGCATAATAGGCTCTGTTCCAACCTTTTACCTTTACTCTGTATGTATCTCCCTGCTTTAAGTGTGTTTCCTGTAGGCAACATATTGTAGGGTTCTGCTTTTTGATCCAATCTACTATCCGTCTCCGTTTGATGGGATCGTTCATCCCATTTACATTTACAGTTAAAATTACTAATTCTGTATTTCCTGCCATCGTATTATCCCCAGATTATGCTTTTTTCCCTTGACCCCCCTGATCCCCCTCCCCGATATTTAATTTACAGACCCCCCTTGTGACGCGCAACCCTCCCTCTTTTTTTTTTTTTTTTTTTTTTTTAGGATCCCTCCCCCCTCCCTCCAAGTCCCTTCACTTATTCCCCTTTTCCTTTTCCCTTTTCCTCTCCCCCCTTTTAATGAGGTGAGAGAAAATTCTCTGAAAAACAAATATGTTAATTATTTACTCTTTGAGCCTCTTCTGATGAGAGTAAGATTCACACAATGATTCTCCCCCTCACTAAGTTCCCTCAGATATGGTGTATTTTCTATGTCTCTTCCTGGGATGTAGTTTCCCTCTTTTTATCACTCCTTCCCCTTTTTCTGAACTGACCTCCTTCCCTTTACTACACCCCCCTTTTTTTCTTTTATATCAGTAAAATCAAATTATCCTTGAGTATTTTTTATATACCCACAACAGAGTTACAGTTCTCAAGGGTTCTGTGTACCTTTTTCTGTTTCTCTTCAGTCTTGTGGATGTAGATCAAATTTTTTGTTTAAGTCTGGTTTTTTTCTTAGAAACATATAGAATTCCTCTGTTTCATTGAATGACCATCTTCTTCCGTGGAAAAAGATACTAAACTTAGCTGGGTAGTTCATTCTTGGTTGCAGTACTTGATCTTTTGCCTTACGGAATATCAGATTCCAGGCCCTTCTATCTTTTAATGTGGAGGCAGCCAGATCTTGGGTGACCCTTATTGTGGCACCTTGGTATTTAAATTGTTTTTTTCTAGCTGCTTGCAGGATTTTCTCCTTTGTGTGGTAATTCTGCAGCTTAGCCACAATATTCCGTGGTGTTCTTTTTTTAGGGTCTATTTCAGAAGGAGTTCGATGAATTCTTTCCACATCTACTTTCCCTTCTGTTTCTATTATCTCTGGACAGTTCTCTTTGATAATTTCCTGTAAAATAGAATCTAGGCTCTTTTTTTGGTCATAGTTTTCTGGAAGTCCAATAATCCGCAGATTATCTCTCCTAGATCTATTTTCCAGGTCTATAGATTTTCCCAGTAAGTATTTGACGTTGTTCTCCAGCTTCTCATTTTTTTTGTTTTGTTTGACTGATTCTTGGGTTCTCTGTGAATCATTCATTTCTATTTGTTCCATCCTGACTTTTAAGGAGTTATTTTCTTCTTTCACAGTTTTTAGTTCTTTTTGTAAATGCCCAATTTCGTTTTTAAATGAATTATTTTGCTCTATTGAATTTTTTTCCATTTCCCTAATTTTTTTTTTTGAGAATTATTTTCTTTTTCCAATTCATAAATTCTATTTTCTTGAGACTTTTTTATCTTTTCCAATTCAGAAATCCTACTTTCCTGTGTTTTTTTAACCTTTTCTAATTCACTAATTTTGTTTCCCTGCATCTCCTGTGAATTCTTTATTTTTTCCAACTCCAATTTCAGGACGTTGTTATTCTCTATCATAACTTCCCTTTCCTTGCCCCATTTTTCTTCAATCTCCCTCAATTTCTTAAGAGCTTCTTCTAGGAGAGAGTTATGTGATGGGGGGCAGGAATCGTTCCCCTTTAGGTTGTTATCTTCTGAATCTTTGCTGTTAACTTCCTCGGGGTTGGATACCCGCTCTTTCTCTGTATAGAAGGAATCTATAGTTTTTCTAGCTTTTTTGCTCATACTTAAAAAATGTTTTGGGGTCTGTCCCTGGGGTAGGAAATTATTTACTTCTTTACCAGCTTCCTCCCAGACCGGATGGATGCAGCGGCCCCTGCGCCCGCACTAAGAGAGAGCTCTGGGAGAGAGTTCCCCACCCCCTCCCTGAAAGTGCCTCAGAGGTGATTAGCACTGCTGTGCTTTGAGGGCGTAGAATAGTGAAGACAGCAAGAAGCTCAGCCTATGTGTCCGGGTGGGGAGTGGATGTCTGCAGCAGGTGACGTGAGAAGCCCCTGCGCTCAAACTGGAAGTGTCTGCCAGAAACCGCGGTCCCTAGTTCAAAGGTTCCGCTTCTCTGGGACTTCCTGGAGCTGAGTTCCACTCCCTCCAGCTAAGCTAGGCAGTGTGTGTTGCCTTGGGCCGTATCCACCCACTTGTCAGTCTCTTAACTATTCTCAGGTGGTAGCTGAGGCCACACCCCCTGGTGCCGAGTCTGCCCCAGGGTGTGGGGGGGGGGGAAATCTAATCTGAGTTTTAAAATATTTTGGCTTTCTCTTCTGAACTGCTAAATAATTAGCAGAGAAGAGCTAACAGCCTGTGCCAGATTCCTTTACCTCAGTGGCTTCTCTGATCCCAGAGCCCTTCCCAGCGCAATGGGCGCAGTGTGCCCCTACCCCACCGTCTGTGCTGGTCTTTCTTATTCCTCCCCTGAGAACTGACCTTTCCTGTTGAAACTCCAGATTCTCTTCAGCTGGTAAGTCGTGCTTCCAGTCCTTGTGGTATCTATCAGTCCTGAGCTAATTTTGAGACTTAATTTATCTAATTGGTTGTGAGGGAGTGAGGACGTTCACTGAGTAGTGTGTTTCTTCTCCGCCATCTTGGCTCCGCCCCAGTGAATTCTTTAAAAATTTTTTTAAACATTCTGATTCTATGACATCCAGGCAGTTCTCTTTGATGATTTCCTGAAAAATAGTGTCTAGGCTCTTTTTCTCATCATGGTTTTCAGGGAGTCCAATAATGCTTAGATCATCTCTCCCAGATATATTTTCCAGGATGAGTGTTTTTCTCATTATGTATTTTACATTTTTTCCTATTTTTTTTCTTTTTTGGTTTTGCTTCACTGATTCTTGTTGTCATATTGCACCATTCATTTCCACTTTTTCAGTTCTGAATTTTAGTGAATTATTTTTTTAATTTACTTTTTTTTTTTTTTACTTCTTTTTGTATTTGTCTAATTAAACTTTTTAAATGAGTTGTTTTGTTGTATGGATTTTTTTTCCCATTTCACAAATTCTGTTTTTTCAGAAGTTAATTTCTTTTTCTGTTTCATAAATTCTGTTGTTCTGGGAGTTGTTTTCTTTTTCCGTTTAATCAAATCTATCTTTTTTTGAGTCATATGCCTTTTCCAAATCCTCTTGCAATGTTTTCATTTCCTTTGCCCATTTTTCTTCTATCTCTTTTTTAAAGATCTTTTTAAAATTTCTTCTAGGAGAGTCTTATGTGATGGGGACAGGTTATATTACTTTTGTGGGTTTCATCTGGAGAGAATCTGCTTTTAGTCTCCTCAGGGTTTGAAATCTATTCTTCTCTTTCACCATAAAAACTGTCTACAGTGAGAGTTCTCTTTACTTTTTCATTCATTTAAAAAAAAATTATGGTCTTCTTTTAAGACAAGGGAGGATTTCCAAGCTTCCTCTAGAAGCAGCCATGACTGCACTTGGTCAGTGCTGGCTGCACTGAGTCATTGTTTACTGATTTCTGGTGCTGGGTGGGCATAGCCCAGTCCCATAAGATTCTAGCATTTTGGGGTTCATTATTTACCTTTTGTGTTTCTATTACTGGCTTGCAACCAATGCAGAGTCGCAAACACTGCTATAGATTCCTATAGATTGCTCTCCATAGATTCTCCTCCAAGTTCAGTCTTCACCAGCTCTGAGTTATCTGCACTGGTGTCTGTGCTTAGCACTTGCCCTTCCTCCCTTTGTTTCTGATTGAAATCAATCTTTTCTGGTGATCTTCAAAATTATCTTCTGCTCATCATTTGTTGTATTCCCAATATTCATGGATTCTGCCAGTCCAGAATTAATTCAGAGACTGGATTTACTAATTAATCTGAGGGCTGTGGGAAAGATGTCCTCTCCACCATTTTGGCTCTGCCCCCTATTGCTTCCCTTCTAATCTCATTTGCATTAGTTTTGTTTGTACAAAAACTATTTAACACATTATAATCAAAATAATTTATTTTACGTTCACTAATGACTTCCAGTTTTTCTCTGGTCACAAATTCCTGCCTTCTCCACAGATTTGAGAGGTAAACTATTCTACATTATTCTAATTTGCTAAAAATATCACTTTTTATGGATAAATCATGAACCCATTTTGATCTTATCTTGGTATATAGGGTGAGCTATGTGTTAATGTCTAGTTTCTGTCATACACGTTCCCAATATTCCCAGCAGTTTTTGTCAAATAGTGAGTTCTTATCCCAAAGCTGGAGTTTGGGTTTTGTCAAACACTAGATTGCTACAGTCACTGACTATTTTGTCCTGTGAATCTAACCTATCCCGCTGATTAACTACTCTATTTCTTAGCCGGTACCAGATGGTTTTATTGACCACTGCTTTGTAACATAGTTTTAGATTTGACACAACTAAGGTAGCCTCATTGGAATTTTCTTTTTATTAATTCCTTTGAAATTCTTAACTTTTTGTTCTTCTAGATGAACTCTGTTATTATTATTATAGCTGTATAAAATTATTTCTTGGAAGTTTGATTGGCATGGCACTGAATAAGTAGATTAATTTAAGTAATATTGTCATTTTTATCATATTCATTCAGCCTATCCATGAACACTTGATCATTTTCCAATTGATTAGATCTAATTTTATTTATTTGTGTGGAAAATGTTTTAATTGTGTTCCTATAGTTCATGACTTTGCCTTGACAAATAGACTCCCAAAAGTTTTATATTAATGATTGTAATTTTATATGGACTTTCTTTTTGAATCTTTTATTGCTGGACTTTGTTGGTAATATATAAGAATGCTGACCATTTATGTGGATTTATTTTGTATCTTGCAACTTTGCTAAAGTTGTGAATTGTTTCTAGTAGTGTTTAAGTTGATTTTCTGGGTTCTCTAAGTATACCATCATATTATACGCAAAAAGTGATAGTTTGGTTTCCTCATTATATATTCTAATTCTTTTCATTTCTTTTTCTTTTCTTATTGCCAAAGCTAACTTTTCTAATATAATGTTGAAGAGTAATTGTTATGGGCCAGAACTCTGAACTTGAAACAAAGGATTCTTACAAGGTGCTATGTCAGTGGAATTGAGGAGACAATGGTTATCTAGTTTAGCATGATTCATTATGATTGATTTAATCTTACAACAAGTAATGGTTACTTGAGATATAATGATTGATTTACACTTAGTGTGTGGAGCATATAAGCAGGGAATGAGAACCACAGAGGACAAGCACACTAGAAACTCTCAGAGCCACAGAGAGAATTTCAATTCCACTTTCACTCAAGCTCCTAGGGCAGGCTCTCCTCCTCTATTTCTCCACTGAGACCAAGGCCAGTCTGAAAGTCCCTCCAGAAAGCTGCCCAGCCCCAGGAAGGAGGTAATAAAGAATTTGGACTTTAATTCCTGGTTACTCCTGTGGTTATTACTGAATTGAAATGAAGTCTGTTCCCAGAGAACCCAAGAAAACCGAACTAGAAAACATTAAAAGTAATAATGATAATAGGCAACCTAGTTGCCTTTCATCTTACTGGGAATGTTTCTAATTTGTTCCCATTACATATGATGATTGCTGATTGTTGTAGTTAAATGCTGATCCTTTTAAGGAAAAGACCATTAATTCCTTTACTCTCTAGTGTTTTTTGCTTTGTTTTGTTTTGTATTTTTAAATGGATGTTGGCTTTTATCAAATTCTTTCTCTGCATCTATTGAGATAATCCCATGATTAGCTTGGTTATTCATATAACCAATTATACTAATAGTTTTCCTAATATTTTCCCAGCCCTGCATTTCCAGTATAAATGCTATTTGATCATGGTGTATTATCCTGGGGATGACTTTCTGTCATCTCTTTGTATAAAGGGCTGAAACTCTGAGTTGATGCACTGAGGTCGGACAACCGAGCACTTAAGGCTAATTTCCGATTGGACAATATTATATTAGCATATGCTGGAAAATGGCCTTTCCCACAATTCTGTGCTGGTTCAATCTTTGTGGGAATTATTAGGGGGTGGAGTAAGACAAGCCAGAGTTACTTTGGCAGTAGACAAGGAGAAAGGAGGTCACAGAGATCTTCTGTCCATTCCCTTCACTCTACCCCTAAAGACCAAGAATAAAGACCAAGGCCTTTTGCTTATCCTGACTCCAGCTGATTCTAAGGTATCCAGGGTGCTAACTCAGTCTTCACATCTTTGATAATATTTTATTTAAGATTTTTGCATCAATATTCAGTAGGGAAATTGGTGTATAATGTTCTTTCTCTGTTGACCCAACCTAGTTTAGTTATCGGCACCACCACCCTCAAACAGCTTTCCCACTTTGAAGCCCCTCCCCCTTTTTATATTTCCCTATTACTTGTATTTTCCCTTCTATTAGGCTCCCCTTTCCCTTTTCCCTTTCCTCTTCCACTTCACTATAAGGTGAAATCTTCTTCTCTAAAAATGCAATTTTCCCTGGGAGTAGGTTTCTTAGGGGAGGGGGGGCTTCTGGGAGCAGTTTTAGTTTCAGCTCAGTGTAATCACCCCAAATGCAGCCAGGAATTAAAATCCAGATCCTTTCTTTTCTCTTTTCAAGTATTGTCTCCTTCCTTGGCCCTGCTTAGCTTTCTTAGAGGCCTATCTCTCTCCTTGGTTCTGAGAGCTCTTGCCACTAGTCCTTTGCCTCTGTCAGCTTCAGCCTCTTGTCCTCCCAAAGTCTCCAACCAATACAAAGATGGAAGTTGGAATGAATATGTCTCCTCCTTGGAGAGTGAGCTTGTGTCTTAGTGGGTTCCTCCTTATATATGCTCTTTTAAATGTGTGAATCTTGTGGAACTCTAATAAGTACTAAGTACATTTAGAGAACTGTTAAGCATCCTGCTAAATGACTATTGTCTCTACCAATTTCACTGACTTAGCACCTTGTAAGAATTCTAACAATATGAGTTAAGACAAGTTTCTTTATGAAACCAAATATCTCAAAAATTATTTTTTGAGCTAAACCTGATGAGAGTAAGATTCACACAATATTCATTCCCTTCCCTTATTTCTCTCAATTACTTTGACACTTCATGAGACGTAATTTCCCTAATTTTACCTTCATTTTCTTCTTTTTCCTGTATCATCCCCTTTCCACCTCTAGCTTCTTTTTTATATTATCACAGTAAAATCAGATTATACATGCACTCTTTAAGTATGGTCATAATAGAGATATAGTTCTCTTTTTTATTAAAGATTTTTATTTACAAAACATATGCATGGGTAATATTTCAATATTGACCCTTTCAAAACCCTTTGTTCCAAATGTTCCCTTTCTTCCCCCCACCCCATCCCCCTAACAATACATGTTAAATATGTTAAAAACTAATATATGTATACATGTTTGTATGGCTATCTTGCTGCACAAGAAAAATCGGATCAAAAAAGGAAAAAAAAATCTGAAAAAGAAAATAAAATGGAAGCAAACAACAACAGAAAGAGTGAAAATGCTATGTTGTGGTCCACACTCAGTTCCCATAGTCCAATTTCTGGGTGTAGATGGCTCTTTTCAACAATGGATAATTGGAAGTGGTTTGAATTAAGAGACATAATTCTTAAGATTTCTTTTCTTGTTTTACCTTTTTATGGTTCTCTTGAGTTCTATATTTGGAGACCAAATTTTTGGTTCAACTCTGTTCTTTTCATCAGAAATAGATAGACTTCACCTGTTTCATTGAATGCCCATCTTCTTTCCTGAAAGATAATGCTCAATTTATATTGACTGTTTATTCTTTTTTGCAATCCAAATTCTTTTGTCTTTCAGAATAGCTCATTCATGGCCCTTCAGTCATTCAAGTTGGAAACTACTAGGTCCTGGGCAATCCTGAATGTGACTCCTGAATATTTAGATGGTTCCTTTCTGACTGCTTACAAAATTTTTCCATGGTGCAATAATTTTGAACTTTAGCTTCAATATTCCTTGGAGTTTTCAAGTTGGGGTTTTTTTTCAGGAGATGACTGGTGAATTTTTTCAAGGCCTATTTTTAACCTTCCAGTTCTAGGACATCAGGGCAATTTTCCTTGATGATTTCCTGAAATATAATGTCTAGACTCTTTTTTCATCATGGATTTTAGGAAGTACAATTATACTTAGTTTGTTTCTCCAAGATTTGTTTTCTAAGTCTGTTGTTTTTCCAAAAGGTATTTTAAATTTTCTTATTTTTTTTCATTTTTTGATTGTATTTGATTTGTTTAACTGATTCTTGATGTCTCATTGAGCCTTTCATTTCCATTTGTTCACCAATATTTAGTGAATTGTTTTCTTCAGTTATTTTTAAACACCTTTTGTATTTGTCCAATTCAGTTTTTTAAATGAGTTGTATTGTTCTATGGATTGTATTTCCATTTCTCAAATTCCATTTTTTCGAGGAGTTTGTTTTCTTTTTGAATTTTGTCAAATACATTTTGTAAAAAGTTTCACTAAATCTATTTTGTAAGGAGTTTTCGTCAGATAATTTCTCTGTTTCCTTTTCCAAACACTCTTGCAAAATTCTCATTTACTTTCCCCATTTTTCTTCACTCTTTGAAGATCCTTTGTGAATTCTTCCAAGAGAACCTTATAAGATGGTGACCAATTCATATCACTCTTTGGGGTTTCATCTGATGATAATCTGCTTTTAGTGTCCTCTAGATTTGAAATCTGTTCTCCTCTTTCTCCATAAAAACTATCTATGGTCAGTGTGCTTTTTACTTTTTCAGTCATTTTTTAAAATGTAAGATGAAAGGGAGATTCTCCAAGCTTCCTCTACAGGCTATAATGGCTGTGTTGGGTCAGTGCTGACTAACATCTGGTGCTGGATGGGCATGGCCAGATCTGGATATTCTGGTGTTTAGGAGCTCAACATTTAGCTTTTGTATTTGTGTTGGATATCTAACACCTAATCTGCTGATTCACTGGCTTGCAACCAGGACAGAGTTGCCATAACTGTTGTAGATTTAATCCCCCAATATATTCCCTAGCATGCAGAGACTACAGCATCTTGGGTCTCTGCACTGCTTGCACGTGGGTTTCCTTGCAGCTGCCTGGGCTTGGTCCACCTTAATCTATGCCTGATCAAAACAGACCTATTCTGAAGACCTACCAAATTATCTCCTGCTGGAAATTGTTACACTCCAAATATTTGTGGGTTCTGTAACTCCAAAACTGGTCTAGAGCCTTCATTTGTTGTTAATTTGAGGGACATGGGAGAGCTCAGAAAAAGATGTCTCTTCTCAGACATCTTGTCGCGACCCCTACTATTGTGTTTTAAAAAATGATGAACAGGAGGGATCCATGCAATATCATGGGAGCTTTCCTCATGTTCTCCAAGGATGCCCATAAGAAAACACAGAATATTCACTGGATATCCTATGTTCTTGCCACATGACAAGTTCATTTTTATTTTTGACTACACATTTCTTGTTTGCAATGGGATGTAATTTTTAAGGTCTGATATATGCCTCTCCATCACTTCTGGTAATCAAGTTTATTACCTTGAAGTCTATAGTATACCATCACTTTCAATAATACAATACCACCAGAAGACTATCAAAATATGGACCTTTGTTTCAGATAGTATTGTGGTACCATACCGTTAAAATAATTTTTTAGCTTTCTAAAGTCTCCACTCACCTCTTCCTATTCAATTCTGGCCTTAAGTCCTTGTCAGTATCTGTCCAAGATAAGATATATACACACATATTGATAGATGATCCCCAATTGCATATGATGGTCTGGACAACAGGCCTTCTTAATCCACTTGTTTTTTCCTATGGAAACGGTTGGGCCAAACTCTTGACAGATGGCTCTTCCTGAGAAGGCTTTCAAGATTTCTGACAGTGGTAAATACTTTTGGCAAACATTCTTCTCCCTGCTTAATACACTTCTTGATATTAATATCTTCAGCTCTGATCCATTCTCTGTAAATTGGGCTACCCCAGTTTCATTTTCCAGCTTTGTTTTCTTTAGTGCCATTTCCATTTCTTCCATAAGTGGATCCAAGTCTGTGTCTGATGTTGTTAGAGTCTCATTGTGATAGGTAATTTTACCAATGGTAAGAGTAATTTGTTACTTTAAAAAAAAAGAAAAAGAAGAAAAAATGAGGAGCAGGATATGCCCAGAATAATCTGTAAGACTTGCATGAGCTGATGAGAGGAAAATGTACTACATGAAAAGGAACAGGGATATTATAAAATGATCAGCTGTGAATGACATAACCATTCTCAGAAATACAATGATACAAGAATCATAAAGGAAATATGATGAAAAATACTATCCATATTCAGAGAAAGAACTGATGGTATGTGAATTTAGATGTAAGGACTGCCTACTTCTATTTTCATTATTTTTCTTATTTTTATGTTTTTGTATTATATTTACTTTTTTAATATAGCTTTTTGTTGACAAAACATATGTATGGGTAAATTTTTAACACTGACCCTTGCAAACACTTCTATTCCATCTCTTCCCCTCCTTCAAACTACCCTAGATGGCAGGTAGTCCCATACATGTTAAATTTGTTAAAATATATGTTAAATACAATAGATAGATACATATTTATAAAATTGTCTTGTTAAACAAGAAAAATCAGATTTAGAAAAAAGATAAAAATAACTTGAGAAGAAAAAAAATGCAAGCAGAATGAGTGTAAATGCTATGTTTTGGTCCACATTCATTTCCCAGTGTTCCTTTTCTGGATGTAGCTGGTTCTGTTCAATACTGATCAATTGGAACTAATTTAGATCATCTCATTGTTGAACAGAGACAGTTGCATCGGAATTGATCCTCATTTATTATTGTTGTTGAAGTGTATAATGATCTCCTGGTTCTGCTTATTTCACCTAGCATCATTTCATACAAGTCTCTCCAAGCTTCTCTGTATTCATCCTGCTGGTCATTTCATAACATTCAAATACCACAAATTACTCAGCCATTCTCCAATTATTGGGCATCCATTTTATTTCCAGTTTTTAGTCATAAATGTTTTTGTCCTTACATGGTCCTTTCCCTTCTTTAATATTTCTTTGGCAATAGTAAAACTGCTGGATCAAAGGATATGCACAGTTTGATAATTTTGGGCATAATTCCAGATTGCTCTCCAGAATGGTTGGATTCTTTCACAACTCCACCATCAGTGTCCCAGTTTTTCCACATACCCTCCAATATTAATCATTATCTTTTTCCTGTCATCTTAGCCAATCTGAAAGGTATGTAGTGATATCTCAGAGTTGTCTTAATTTGCATTTCTCTCATCAATAGTGATTTAGAACACTCTTTCATATGAGTGGAAATAGTTTCAATTTCATCATCTTAAAATTATCTGTTCATATGATTTCACCACTGATGAATTGGAGAATGGCTTTATTTCTTATAAATTAGAGTCAGTTCTCTATATATTTTGGAGATGAGGACTTTCTGATAGTTTTTCTAATAATGAACCAGCTCTCCTTTTTTGTAGAAATCTCACCTGGTCATAATGTATTATTCTAGTTAGAATGATGGATTACAATACTTTCTTTGCAACATTTTATTGAAAAAAATTGCCTCAATATCCCTTAGGTAAATTTTCCCATAATTTAGTTTCTCTGGTTTTGCTTTTCCTAATTTGCGTATCAGCTCCAAGATTTGTGATATGTGAAACATAGTAGGACACCTCCTTTGCCACTTTTTCCAAATAGTTTATATAGTATTGAGGATTTTTCACCACTTGTTTTTTAAATATCAGCACATCAAAGTCAACTTATACCTACACTCTATCTCTCTCTAAGTTTATTTCTTCTAACTGCTCTAAGAGATGCAGTTCTTTTTTTTATTTTATTTTTATAAATTTTATACTTATAATTTTTTGACAGTACATATACATGGGTAATTTTTTTTTGCAACATTATCCCTTGTATTCACTTCTTTTCGAAATTTTCATCCCCCTTCCTCTACTCCTTCCCCTTGATTACAGGCAATCCCATACATGTTAAATATGTTACAGCATATCCTAGATAAAAAAAGTATGTGTGTAAAACCAAATTTCTTGTTGTATGATAAGAATTGGATTCTGAAGGTAAAAGTAACCTGGGTAGAAAGACAATAGTGTAAACAGTTTACACTCAATTCCCAGTGTACCTTCTCTGGGTGTAGCTGATTCTGTCCATCATTGATTAACTGGAACTGAATTAGATCATCTCTATGTTGAAGATATCCATTTTAATCAGAATACATCTTCATACAGTATCATTGTTGAAGTGTATAATGATCTCCTGGTTCTGCTCATTTCACTCAGCATCAGTTCATGTAACTCTCTCCAAGCCTCTCTGTATTCACAGCTGGTCATTTCTTACAGAACAATAATATTCTATAACATTCATATACCATAATTTACCTAACCATTCTCCAATTAATGGACATCCATTCATTTTCGCCACTACAAAAAGGACCGCCACAAACATTTGGCACATACAGGTCTCTTTCCCTTCTTTAGGGAAGTAGCACTGCTGATCAAAGGGTATACACACTTTGATAACATTTTGGGCATAATTCAAGATTGCTCTCCAGAATGAGTGGATTCGTTCACAACTCCACCAACAATGTATTAATGTCCCAGTTTTCCCACATCCCCTCCAACATTCATCATTATTTGTTCCTGTCATCTTAGCCAATGTGACAGGTGTATAGTGGTATCTCAGAGTTGTCTTAATTTGCATTTCTCTGATCAATAGTGATTTGGAACACTCTTTCATATGAGTGGAAATAGTTTCAATTTCATCATCTGAGAATTGTCTGTTCATATCCTTTGACCATTTATCAATTGGAGAATGGTTTGTGTAAAGTTCTTGAATTGTGAGGGTCCATCTGCTCAATTATAATCCTTCTCTGGGAGGAGATCTGTAAAATCTTTTCCTTCTGTGTGCAGGTTTCTTGGGAGCTTTGAATCTCTTCCAGCTCTTGTCCTTTCAGCTCAGAGTCAATTCTCTCAGACCCAGTGCTGCCCTTCTTTTATCCTCCTAGAGAATAGGCATGTGAGAACTCAATGGGGCATGGGGAAATACTTCCACCAATGAACTTGCTCCTCTTAGAATCCCTAAGGTGTAAACTCCCTTTAAAGGCCCAAACCAAAGGTCTGAGCCAGAGAACTGTCAAGTCAACCTGAGTACTCACCTTGCCACTGTCCAGACAACCTGAGTTCTCACCTTGTAATCCTAACAGGTTTGATTTCTTATAAATGAGAGTAAGTTCTCTATATATTTCGGAAATGAGTCAATTATCAGAACCTTTAACTGTAAAAATGTTTTTCCAATTTATTATTTCCCTTCTAATCTTGTTTGCATAAGTTTTGTTTAGACAAAAGCATTTTTAATTTAATGTAATCAAAATCTTCAATTTTGTGATCAATAATGATCTCTAGTTCTACTTTGATCATAAATTCCTTCTTCCTCCACAAGTCTGAGAGGTAAACTATCCTATGTTCTTCCAATTTATTTAAGATCTCATTCTTTATGCTTAAATCATGGACCCATTTTGACCTTATCTTGGTATATGGTGTTAAGTGTGGGTCCATATCTAATTTCTGCCATACCAATTTCCAGTTTTCCCAACAGTTTTTTTCAAATAATAAATTCTTATCCCAAAAGTTGGTATGTTTGGGTTTGTCAAATACTAGATTGCTATAGTTGTACCCTATTTTGTCCTGTGCATTTAATCTGTTCCACTGATTGACTTGTCTATTTCTTAGCCAATAATAAATGGTTTTGGTGACTGCTGCTTTATAATATAGTTTTAGATCAGGTAGAGCAAGACCACCTTCATCTGACTTTTTTTTTTTCATTAATTCCCTTGAAATTCTCAACCTTTTGTTCTTCCATATGAATTTTGTTCTTATTTTTTCTGGGTCATTACAATAGTTTCTTGGGAGTCTGATTGGTATAGCACTAAGTAAATAGATCAATTTGGGGAATATTGTCATCTTTATTATATTTGCTCGGCATATCCAAGACCACTAAATGTGTTTCCAATTATTTAAATCTGACTTTATTTTTGTGGCAAGTGTTTTGTAATTTTGCTCATATAATTCCTGACTTTTCTGTAGTAGATGGATTACAAAATATTTTATCCTCTCGACAGTTACTTTAAATGAAAATTCTCTTTGTATCTCTTGCTGTTGCATTTTGTTGGTAATGTATAAAAAAGCTGAGGATTTATGTGGATTTATTTTGTATCCAGCAATTTTACTAGAGTTCTGTTATTTCTAATAACTTTTTATTAGAATCTCTGGGGTTCTCTAAATATACCATCATATCATCTGCAAAGGGTGATAGTTTGATTTCCTCATTACCTACTCTTATTCCTAGTGGGCAACCTCGTTTCACTCCTGATCTTACTGGGAAAGGTTCCAGTTTATCTCCATTGCATATTATGCTTACTGGCAATCAAAAATATATGCTCCTGACTATTTTAAGGAATAGTCCATTTATTCCTACATTTTCAAGTGTTTTTAGTAGCAATGGATGTTGTATTTTACAAATGCCTTTTCTGCATCTACTGAAATGATCATATGATTTTTGTTAATTTTATTATTAATATACTCAATTATACTAATAGTTTTCCTAATATTAAACCATCCCTGCATTCCTGGTATAAATCCTACTTGATCATAATGTTCATCCCATTCACATTTACAGTTAAAATGACTAATTCTGTATTTCCTGCTATCATATTATCCCCTGATTATGCTTTTGCCCCTTGTCCCCCCTGAGCCTCTTCCCCAGTATTGAATTTATGGACCCCACTTGTGATATGCAGCCCACCTTTTTTACTGTCCCTCACCCTTTCTTGTACCCTTCCCTTATTCCTCTTTTCCTTTTTCTTTTTCCTCTCCCCCCTTATAATGAGGTGAGAGAGAATTCTCTGATAAACAAATATGTCAATTATTTACTCTTTGAGCCTACTCTGATGAGAGTAAGATTCACACAGTGTTTCTCCCCTTCTCTAAATTCCTTCAGATGGGGTAGATTTTCTATGCCTCTTCCAGGGATATAGTTTCCCTCTTTTTATCTCTTCTTCCCCTTTTTCTGATACTATCCCCTTCCTTTTACTACTTCTCTTTCTTTATATTATATCAGGAAAATCAAATTATCCATGTGGATTTTCTGTATATCCACAACAGAGATACAGTTCTCAAGAGTTTTTTTTCACCTTTTTCTGCTTCTCTTGAGTCTTGTGTATGTAAATGAAATTTTTTGTTTAAGTCTGTTTTTTTTTTCTCTTAGAAACAAATGGAATTCCTCTGATTCATTAAATGACCATCTTCTTCCATGGAAAAAAATGCTAAACATAGCTGGGTAGTTTATTCTTGGTTGCAATTCTTGATCTTTTGCCTTCTAGGCCCTTCTATCCTTTAATATGGATGCAGCCAGATCTTGCGCGGCCCTTATTTTGGCCCCTTGATATTTGAATTGCTTTTTTCCTAGCTGCTTGCAATATGTTTTCCTTTATTTGATAGTTCTGCAGCTTAGCCACAATGTTCCATGGAGTTCTTTTTTTAGGGTCTTTTTCAGAATATGTTCAATGAATTCTTTCAATGCCTATTTTCCCTTCTTTTTCTATTATCTCTGGACAGTTCTCTTTGATGATTTCCTGTGAAATAGAATCTAGGCTCTTTTTTTTCATCATAATTTTTGGGAAGTCCAATGATCCTCATATTATCTCTCCTACATGTATTTTCCAGGTCTATAGATTTTCCCAGTAAATATTTGATGTTATTCTCCAGCTTTTAATTTTTTTTTGTTTTATTTGACTGATTCTTGGGTTCTCAAGGAATCATTCATTTCTATTTGTTCAGTCCTGATTTTTAATGAGTTATTTTCTTCATTCACATTTTAGTTCTTTTTGTATATGTCCAATTGAATTATTAAATGACTTATTTTACTCTGTTAAATTTTTTTCCCATTTCACTAATTTTTTGTTTTTTAGTGAGTTATTTTCTCTTTCCAAATCACAAATCCCACTTTCTTGGGAATTTTTTATCTTTTCCAATTCAGAAATCCTACTTTCCTGTGAGTTTTTAACCTTTTCTAATTCACAAATTTTGTTTCCCTGCACCTTCTGTGAATTCTTTATTTTTTCCAACTCAAATTTCAGGATGTTGGTATTCTCTATCATAGCTTCCCTTTCCTTTCCACATTTTCATTCAAACTCTCTTAACTTTTTAATAGTCTCTTCTAGGAGAGAGTTATGTGATGGGGGATGGGTATCATTTTCCTTTAGGGTGTTATCTGGAGACTGTCTGCTATTCCCTCTTCGGAGTTGGATACCCATTCTTTCTCTGTATAGAAAGTGTCCATCATTCTCTTCAGTTTCTTACTCATTATTAACACTTTGTGGGGAGTTTGCCCTTAGGTAGGAAATTTACCAGCTTCCTCCCAAACTGGGGATAGGATGCAGCAATCCTGTGATTGGGCTAAGAGAGAGCTCTGGGAGAGAGTTTCCCTCCCCCTGGAAATGATTTAGAGGTGGTTAGCATGGCTGCATTGCGAGGAGTGCCCAGTGAAGGACTCCCACTGTGAGGCCTAGAGACTGCCCTGAGGCTAAAGGCTGAATAGTAAAAGCATCACAAACCCCAGCCACAGCCTCCCGTGGGGCCGTGGATATTAGCAGCTGATGGGAAAAGATCCTGTGCTAAAACTGGAAGTGTCTGCCTGGAAAGCACAGTCGCTGCTATGAAGGTTCTGCTTCTGTGGGAGTTCCACTGATGCTGGATTTGCGCTACTGTAAGAATTCCACTGCCTCAGGCTGAGCCCTACACTATGTGGATTAGAGGCTGCCCCAGTCTGTGTCTCCCCACCATTCAGCTTCTTAACTGCCCCAAGGAAAAGCCCTGGACAGCAGCAAGTGGCTGCACAGCGTCACTTCCGGTTTGGGGTGATTATATTTCTGGCTTTTTACTTTAAAGTGGCTGTGATTTCTCTTCTAATCTGCTGTTTTATAAGCAGAGTAGAGCTATCAGCCTATGCCAGATTCTTCTATCTCAGTGGCTTCTCTGATCCCAGTGTTCTTGCCAGCCCATTTGGCACAGTGTGCTAGCCCCTAGTCCAACCCTATCTGTGCTGGTCTTTTTTTCCCCTCCTTTTGGAACCGACCTTTTCTGTCAAAATTCCAGATTTTCTTTGGCTTTTAAGTTGTGCTTCTAATCCTTGTGGTTTTTATCAGTCAGTGTTATTTTTGAGGCTGATTTAACTGGTTGGTATTGAGGGAAGAAGGGAGCTTAAAAATTCACGTGTATCTTCTCTGCCATCTTGGCTCTGCCCCCCCCCCCCAATATTCTTTTCCTTAGAATCAGCCAGAGTCAGGTTAAGCAAAAGTCCTTGGTTTTTATTCTTGGTCTTTAGGGGCAGAAGTGAAGGGAATGGACCCAAGAATCTCCACACCTTCTTTCTCTTCCTCTACCACCAAAAGTCTCAATTCTGATTTTCAATGAAGCATTTTCTTCATTCACTTTTTAAATATCTTTTTTCTAATTGTCCAATTGAGTTTTTAAGGGAGTTGTTTTGTTTTGTGGAATTTTTTTCCATTTCCCCAATTTTATTTTTTAGAGAGCTATTTTCTTTTTTCAACTCACTAATTCTGTTTTTCAAGTATTTGATTTCTTCATCCACTCTATCTTTAAATGAGTGGTATGACTTTCCTTTTCCCATTTTTCTTCTAGCTCTCTTGTGAAAGCCTTTTAAATTTCTTCTATGAGTGTCTTGTGCACTGAGGACCAGATGATATTCGCTCTTTGGGGATTCATTGGGGACAATCTGTTTTTAGTCTCCTCTGTCCATATAGAAGCTATCAATAATCAGAGTTAGCTTTAATATTTGCTCATTTTGTCAAAGAAGAGTCAAAGAAAACAAACAAACAAGAAAAAACAAATGGTCTGCTTTTTTGGGGGAAGGAAGGGATGGATAGCATTAGTGAGCTTCCTCTACAGACTGTAGGGGCCAGCAGCAAGGCATTAGCAGGACAGCAATGGCTGTGCTGCATCTGCACTCTGAGACTTTGAGAGCGTGCTGAGTCACTCCAGGTAGGTGTGGCCAGGTCCCAAGATAAGCTAGCTTTTTGGGGTTATAGTCTTTACCCCTTGTGTTTTCAGCTTCTCTGCTTGTCTACTGGCTTGCTGCTTAGGCAAAGTCGCCAATTCTGTGTTAAAGATCTCTCCACAGAAATGGCTGAGATCACGCCCCCCACACCCCTCAGATCTGTTCAGCTGTGAGCTGCCTGCTTTACTCCTGCTGTGTTGCCACTGTCTGCCTTCAGTTTGTGCTTGATCTAAAACCATCCCCACCTGTGAGTAAAAGCAGACCTTTTCTGGTGACTTTTGAGGATATCTTCTCTTGTTAATTATTTGTGTTTTTTTTTTCAGTCAAGCACTAATTCTGAGGCTTGTCATGAGATAAATTATTCTGAGAGAAAACGTGGAGCTTAAGCAGATGTGTGCATCCTCTCTATAATCTATTTACTATAGATTTTTATTGACAGAACATATGCATGGGTAATTTTTCAACATTGACCCTTGCAATCACTTCTGCTACAACTTTTCCCTTCCTTCCCTTCCCCTAGATAGCTGGCAATCTCATATATGTTAAACATGTTAAAATACATCTTAAATATAATATGTGTGTATATATTTAAACAGTTCTCTTATTGCACAAGAAAAATTGGATTTATAAAGTAAAAATAATCTGGAAAGAAAAACAAAATTGCAAGCAGTCCACACCACAATTCTTATTTTAAAGGAAATCACATTCTAATAGTGGAAACAACATTCAAAAAATTGTTCATTTAAGATAAATATAGTCTAAATGGAAAGTAGTCTCAGAGAGAATGCAAAAAATTTGGGGGAAGTCCTTTTGCTGGTGGGAGACAAAAAGGACACAAGTCTTAAAGGATAGAACCTTAGACTCATTCATATTTCCCCAGAATTGTTGGATCAATATCTAGCTTTAACTATAGTATACATCAGGGGTTCTCAAACAACAGCCCGCGGGCCAGATGCAGCCTGCTGAGGACATTTATGCAGCCCGCTGGGTTATGGCCAATGGGCCAAGGGGTGTAGACAGAATGTGAGTTTTTGTTTTTACTATAGTTAGGCCCTCCAACAGTCTGAGGGACAGTTGACTGGCCATCCTATTTAAAAGTTTGAGAACCACTGGTATACTTCTATGTTTTCATAATGTTTCAAAAATAAGTTATTCCTACCATTTCACTATTTTTTTCTCAGCAATTTCAGGTTGCTCAGATTTCTTTTGGTGTTATTACTCTTGTTATTAGTTTTGTGAATAAATCTTTCATGTAACAGTTAACAATTTGTTTTTCTTTTGATAGTTGCCTGTTATGTGTCTTGATCACATCCATTATAGAATGACTTTGGGCTAAATTATTTGCTTTTTTTATCTATATATCCTAGATTTATAGATTCATGTCAGAGATATTTAATTGGAAAATGTTTTCCCATTTTGCAACTTCCCTTCTTATCCTATTTTTGTTCCCTTATTATTCCAAATGTCTTTCAATTTCATGCAACTGGGATTCGCATTTTTCTGATATTTAATAATTACTATGTATAATCTAACTTTATTATAGTTACCTGAAGATTGCTTTAATTATGTAGAGATATTTTATGAGATTTAAATTAATTTCACAATGTCATAAAATTATCAAATATTTAGCCTTTTTTGGTATTTGGGGAGGGAAACTGTTTTTTATTTAAAATACATGATGCTGCTAAAAATCATACAAGAGAATGGTGAATCTAGAACAAATCTTAGCACATGAAATTCTATTATAAACTATAAAATATTAGAATTGAAATGATCATCAAAATTATAGCACAGAAGTATAAAGATCTATAAAACTGTGCATAAAGTATAGTAAAGAGCTCTCTCCTAAATGTTAGATTTCTTTCTGGGTTCAGTCTCCTAAATCACAGTGGAATAAAAAGTTTGGTTTTTCACTGGAACACTACTAAATTATTGGTGGAGTTATGAACAGATCCAAACATTCTGGAGAGCAATTTGAGAAATTAAACTGATTATTCCCTTGGACCAATCACTATCTCTACTGGGCCAGCATTACAAACACTTTATTTAAAAAGGGAAAAGGACCTACATGTGCAAAAATGTTTGTAGCAGCCCTTTTTTGTTTTGGAAAGAAATGGAAACTGAGTGGATGTTCATCAGTTGTAAAATGGCTCAGTAAGTTATGGTATATGAATTTTATGGAATATTATTATTTTATAAGTAATGATGAGCAGGGTGATTTCTGAAAGACCTGGTACAGCTAGAAAAGCTTTGGTTGCATTTTTTCATTAATTTCATTGAAATTCTTGACCGTGTGTTCATCCAGATAAATTTTGTTATTATTTTTTCTAGCTGTATAAGATAATTTTGGCACTGTAATTGGTATGGCACAGAATAAGTAGATTAATTAAGCTAGAACTGTTATTTTTACTATATTGATTCATGGACACTTGATATTCTTCCAATTGTTAGATCTAACTTTATTTTTGTGGAAAAATTTACTGAAAAAAATTTTGGCTTTTTTATGGCAGAAAGACTTCCAAATATTTTATATAAAGTATAATTATTTTAAATGGAATTTCTCTTTGTATCTCCTGCTGCTGAACATTTTTGGTAACATATAGAAATGATGATGATTTAAATAGATTTATTTTGTATCCTGAAATTTTGTTGAAGTTGGTCATTGTTTCTATTACTTTTTAAGATGATTATCTAGGATTCTCTCAGTATACCATCATATCAGCTTCAAAGAGTGATGATTTTTTTTTCCTCATTACCTACTCTAATTCCATTAATGTATTTTTCTACTCTTATTGCTGATGCTAACATTTCTAGTACAATATTGAATAGTAATAGTGATAGTGGGCAATCATGTTTCAAACCTGTCCTTTTTGGGTAAGATTCTAATCTATCCCAATTACATATAATTCTTGCTAATCATTTTAGAGATATAGAACTGTCCATTTTAAGAAAAAAAACTCCAGTTATTCCTATGCTGTATGGTGTTTTTCTAGGAATGATTGTTGCATTTTGTCAAAGGCTTTTTCTGCATCTATTAATTATATGTTGGAGACTTTTTCTTAGCAAGTTGATTATAGCTTGTTCTATTTGTTTTTCTAAAATGGTCTTATTTAAATAATTTATTTTTTCTTCTGTTAATCTCAACAAGCTATATTTTTATAAGTAATCCTCCATTTCCTTAGGTTATCAAAGTTATTGACATAGTTTGGCAAAATAACTCCTAATTACTGATCTAATTTCCTCATCATTGGTGGAAAGTTCTTCCTTTTCATTTTTGAGACTAATAATTTTATTTTCTTATTTCCTTTTTCTAATCAAATTAATTAGAGGTTAATCTCTTTTGTTGTTTTTCTTATAATATCAACTCAGTTTTATTTATGAATTCAATTGCTTTCTTATATTCAATTATATTAGCCTCCCTCTTTTATCTTTAGAAATTAAAATTTGGTATTTAATTGGAGATTTTTAATTTATTCTTTTTATAGATTTTTAATTGCAAGCCCAATTCATTGATCTATTTTCTCTATTTTATACAAGTAAACATGTAAAGATATAAAATTTCCTTAATAACTACCTTGGCTATAATAACCACTTTTGGCTATATATAGATATATATATATGTAAATGGCAACCAGGAAGAATTTTATTGAGAATGAGAGCCGGGGAACCTAAGGGGTCGAACCTGCATTTGTAGGGGCTAGATTTTTCTAGGTAAAGCTAGAGTTGGGGCAGTCAAAAGGCAATGAGAGGGGGCGGAGCCAAGATGGCGGAGAAGAAACACACTACTCAGTGAACGTCCTCACTCCCTCACAACCAATTAGATAAATTAAGTCTCAAAATTAGCTCAGGACTGACAGATACCACAAGGACTGGAAGCACGACTTACCAGCTGAAGAGAATCTGGAGTTTCAACAGGAAAGGTCAGTTCTCAGGGGAGGAATAAGAGAGACCAGCACAGACGGTGGGGGTAGGGGCACACTGCGCCCATTGCGCTGGGAAGGGCTCTGGGATCAGAGAAGCCACTGAGGTAAAGGAATCTGGCACAGGCTGTTAGCTCTTCTCTGCTAATTATTTAGCAGTTCAGAAGAGAAAGCCAAAATATTTTAAAACTCAGATTAGATTTTCCCCGATCCTGGGGGGTGACTCAGCAGACTCGGCTCCAGGGGGTGTGGCCTCAGCTACCTCCTGAGAATAGTTAAGAGACTGACAAGTGGGTGGATACGGCCCAAGGCAACACACACTGCCTAGCTTAGCTGGAGGGAGTGGAACTCAGCTCCAGGAAGTCCCAGAGAAGGGGAACCTTTGAACTAGGGTCCGCGGTTTCTGGCAGACACTTCCAGTTTGAGCACAGGGGCTTCTCACGTCACCTGCTGCAGACATCCACGCCCCACCCAGACACATAGGCTGGGCTTCCTGCTGTCTTCACTATTCTACGCCCTCGAAGCACAGTAGTGCTAATCACCTCTGAGGCACTTCCAGGGAGGGGGTAGGGAACTCTTTCCCAGAGCTCTATCTTAGCTCAGGCGCAGGAGCCGCTGCATCCATCCGGTCTGGGAGGAAGCTGGTAAAGAAGTAAATAATTTCCTACCCCAGAGACAGACCCCAAAAGATTTTTTTAAGTATGAGCAAAAAAGCTAGAAAAACTATAGATTCCTTCTATACAGAGAAAGAGCGGGTATCCAACCCCGAGGAAGTTAACAGCAAAGATTCAGAAGATAACAACCTAAAGGGGAACGATTCCTGCCCCCCATCACATAACTCTCTCCTAGAAGAAGCTCTTAAAAAATTGAGGGAGATCGAAGAAAAATGGGGAAAGGAAAGGGAAGTTATGATAGAGAATAACAACGTCCTGAAATTGGAGTTGGAAAAAATAAAGAATTCACAGGAGATGCAGGGAAACAAAATTAGTGAATTAGAAAAGGTTAAAAAAACACAGGAAAGTAGGATTTCTGAATTGGAAAAGATAAAAAAGTCTCAAGAAAATAGAATTTCTGAATTGGAAAAAGAAAATAATTCTCAAAAAAAAAATTAGGGAAATGGAAAAAAATTCAATAGAGCAAAATAATTCATTTAAAAACGAAATTGGGCATTTACAAAAAGAACTAAAAACTGTGAAAGAAGAAAATAACTCCTTAAAAGTCAGGATGGAACAAATAGAAATGAATGATTCACAGAGAACCCAAGAATCAGTCAAACAAAACAAAAAAAAATGAGAAGCTGGAGAACAACGTCAAATACTTACTGGGAAAATCTATAGACCTGGAAAATAGATCTAGGAGAGATAATCTGCGGATCATTGGACTTCCAGAAAACTATGACCAAAAAAAGAGCCTAGATTCTATTTTACAGGAAATTATCAAAGAGAACTGTCCAGAGATAATAGAAACAGAAGGGAAAGTAGATGTGGAAAGAATTCATCGAACTCCTTCTGAAATAGACCCTAAAAAAAGAACACCACGGAATATTGTGGCGAAGCTGCAGAATTACGACACAAAGGAGAAAATCCTGCAAGCAGCTATAAAAAACAATTTAAATACCAAGGTGCCACAATAAGGGTCACCCAAGATCTGGCTGCCTCCACATTAAAAGATAGAAGGGCCTGGAACCTGATATTCCGTAAGGCAAAAGATCAAGGACTGCAATCAAGAATGAACTACCCAGCTAAGTTTAGCATCTTTTTCCATGGAAGAAGATGGCCATACAATGAAACAGAGGAATTCTATTTGTTTCTAAGAAAAAAACCAGACTTAAACAAAAATTTTGATCTACATCCACAAGACTGAAGAGAAACAGAAAAAGGTACACAGAACCCTTGAGAACTTTAACTCTGTTGTGGGTATATAAAGAGTACTCAAGGATAATTTGATTTTACTGATATAAAAGAAAAAAAGGGGGTGTAGTAAAGGGAAGGAGGTCGGTTCAGAAAAAGGGGAAGGAATGATAAAAAGAGGGAAACTACATCCCAGGAAGAGGCATAGAAAATACGCCATATCTGAGGGAACTTAGTGAGGGGGAGAATCATTGTGTGAATCTTACTCTCATTAGGAGAGGCTCAAAGAGTAAATAGTTAACATATTTGTTTTTCAAAGAATTTTCTCTCACCTCATTAAAAGGGGGGAGAGGAAAAGGGAAAAGGAAAAGGAGAATAAGTGAAGGGACTTGGAGGGAGGGGGGAGGGATCCTAAAAAAAAAAAAAAAAAGAGGGAGGGTTGTGCGTCACAAGGGGGGTCTGTAAATTAAATATCGGGGAGGGGGATCAGGGGGGTCAAGGGAAAAAAGCATAATCTGGGGATAATACGATGGCAGGAAATACAGAATTAGTAATTTTAACTGTAAATGTAAATGGGATGAACGATCCCATCAAACGGAGACGGATAGTAGATTGGATCAAAAAGCAGAACCCTACAATATGCTGCCTACAGGAAACACACTTAAAGCAGGGAGATACATACAGAGTAAAGGTAAAAGGTTGGAACAGAGCCTATTATGCTTCAGGTAAAGCCAAAAAAGCAGGGGTAGCTATCCTTATCTCAGATCAAGCAAAAGCAGAAGTAGATCTTGTTAAAAAAGATAAGGAAGGAAACTATATCCTGCTGAAAGGTAGCATAAATAATGAAGCCATATCAATACTAAACATATATGCACCAAGTGGTATAGCATCTAACTTTTTAAGGAAAAGTTAAGAGAACTGCAAGAAGAAATAGACAGTAAAATTATAATAGTGGGAGATCTCAACCTTGCACTCTCAGATTTAGACAAATCAAACCACAAAACAAACAAGAAAGAAATTTAAAAAGTAAATAGAACATAAGAAAAACTAGGTATGATAGACCTTTGGAGAAAACTGAATGGCAATAGGAAGGAATATACTTTCTTCTCAGCAGTTCATGGATCCTATACAAAAATTGACCATATACTAGGACATAAAGATCTCAAAATTAAATGTAGGAAGGCAGAAATAATAAATGCCTTCTTCTCAGATCACAATGCAATAAAAGCTACATTCAGTAAAAAGTTAGGGGTAAATAGACCAAAAAGTAATTGGAAACTGAATAATCTCATCTTAAAGAATGACTGGGTGAAAGAGCAAATTATAGAAACAATTAACAATTTCACCCAAGATAATGATAATGATGAGACATCATATCAAAATCTTTGGGATGCAGCTAAAGCAGTAATAAGGGGAAATTTTATATCTTTAGAGGCTTACTTGAAGAAAATTGAGAAAGAGAAGATTAACGAATTGGGCTTACAACTTAAAAGGCTAGAAAAAGACCAAATTATAAACCCCCAACCAAAAATTAAACTCGAAATACAAAAATTAAAAGGAGAAATCAATAAAATTGAAAGTAAAAAAACTATTGAATTAATAAATAAAACCAAGAGTTGGTTTTATGAAAAAGCCAATAAAATAGATAAACCTTTGGTAAATTTGATCAAAAAAAAGAAAGAGGAAAATCAAATTGATAGTCTTACAAATGAAAAGGGGGATCTTTCCACCAATGAAGAGGAAATTAGAGAAATAATAAGGAGTTACTTTGCCCAACTTTATGCCAATAAATTTGATAACTTAAGTGAAATGGATGACTCCCTCCAAAAATATAGGATCCCTAGATTAACAGAGGAGGAGATAAATTGCTTAAATAGTCCCATTTCAGAAAAAGAAATAGAACAAGCTATTAATCAACTCCCCAGGAAAAAATCCCCAGGGCCAGATGGATTCACATGTGAATTCTACCAAACATTTAAAGAACAATTAGCCCCAATGTTATATAAATTATTTGAAAAAATAGGGGATGAAGGAGTCCTACCAAATTCCTTTTATGACACAGACATGGTACTGATACCTAAACCTGGTAGATCGAAAACTGAGAAAGAAAATTATAGACCAATCTCCTTAATGAATATTGATGCTAAAATCTTAAATAAGATATTAGCAAAAAGACTTCAGAAAATCATCTCCAAGATAATACACTATGATCAAGTAGGATTTATTCCAGGAATGCAGGGCTGGTTTAATATTAGGAAAACTATTAATATAATTGACCATATTAATAATCAAATTAATAAGAACCATATGATCATCTCAATAGATGCAGAAAAAGCATTTGACAAAATCCAACATCCATTCCTACTAAAAACTCTTGAGAGTATAGGAATAAATGGATTATTCCTTAGAATAATCAGGAGTATATATTTAAGACCGTCAGTAAGCATAATATGCAATAGAAATAAACTGCAACCTTTCCCAGTAAGATCAGGAGTGAAACAAGGTTGCCCACTATCACCATTACTATTCAATATAGTACTAGAAACGCTAGCCTCGGCAATAAGAGCAGAGAAAGAGATTCAAGGAATTAGAGTAGGAAATGAGGAAATTAAACTATCACTTTTTGCAGATGACATGATGGTATACTTAGAGAACCCCAAAGACTCTGCTAAAAAGCTACTAGAAATAATTCAAAATTTCAGCAAAGTGGCAGGATACAAAATAAATCCACATAAATCCTCGGCATTTTTATATATCACTAACAAAATGCAACAGCAAGAGATACAAAGAGAAATTCCATTCCAAACAAATGTTGAGAGTATAAAATATTTGGGAATCCATCTACCAAAGAAAAGTCAGGAATTATATGAGAAAAATTACAAAACACTTGCCACAAAAATAAAATCAGATTTAAATAATTGGAAAGACATTCAGTGCTCTTGGATAGGCCGAGCGAATATAATAAAGATGACAATACTCCCCAAACTAATCTATTTATTTAGTGCTATACCAATCAGACTCCCAAGAAACTATTTTAATGACCTAGAAAAAATAACAACAAAATTCATATGGAAGAATAAAAGGTCAAGAATTGCAAGGGAACTAATGAAAAAAAAACTCAGAGGAAGGTGGTCTAAGTGTACCTGATCTAAAGCTATATTATATAGCAGCAGTCACCAAAACCATTTGGTATTGTCTAAGAAATAGACCGGTAGATCAGTGGAACAGATTAGATACAAAGGACAAAAAAGGGTACATCTATAGCAATCTAATCTTTGACAAACCCAAAGATTCCAACATTAGGGATAAAAATTCATTATTCGGAAAAAACTGTTGGGAAAACTGGAAATTAGTATGGCAGAAATTAGATATGGATCCACACTTAACACCATATACCAATATAAGATCAAAATGGATCCATGATTTAGGCATAAAGAGGGAGATAATAAATAGATTAGAGGAACAGAGGATAATCTACCTCTCAGACTTGTGGAGGAGGAAGGAATTTATGACCAGAGGAGAACTAGAGATCATTATTGATCACAAAATAGAAGATTTTGATTACATCAAACTAAAAAGTTTCTGTACAAATAATACTAATGCAAACAAGATTAGAAGGGAAGTAACAAATTGGGAAAATATTTTTAAAAACAAAGGTTCTGACAAAGGTCTCATTTCCAAAATATATAGAGAACTGACCATAATTTATAAGAAACCGAACCATTCTCCAATTGATAAATGGTCAAAGGATATGAACAGACAATTCTCAGAGGAAGAAATTGAAACTATATCCACTCACATGAAAGAGTGTTCCAAATCACTACTGATCAGAGAAATGCAAATTAAGACCACTCTGAGATACCACTACACACCTGTCAGATTGGCTAAGATGACAGGAACAAATAATGGCAAATGTTGGAGGGGATGTGGGGAAATTGGGACACTAATACATTGCTGGTGGAGTTGTGAAAGAATCCAGCCATTCTGGAGAGCAATCTGGAATTATGCCCAAAAAGTTATCAAACTGTGCATACCCTTTGACCCAGCAGCGCTACTACTGGGATTATATCCCAAAGAAATACTAAAGAGCGGAAAGAAACATATATGTGCCAAAATGTTTGTGGCAGCTCTTTTTGTTGTAGGTAGAAACTGGAAGATGAATGGATGTCCATCAGTTGGAGAATGGTTGGGTAAATTGTGGTATATGAAGGTTATGGAATATTATTGCTCTGTAAGAAATGACCAGCAGGAGGAATACAGAGAGGCCTGGAGAGACTTAAATCAACTGATGCTGAGCAGAACCAGAAGATCACTGTATACTTCAACAACAATACTGTATGAGGATGTATTCTGATGGAAGTGGAAATCTTCAACATAAAGAAGATCCAACTCACTTCCAGTTGATCAATGATGGACAGAGGTAGCTACACCCAGAGAAGAAACACTAGGAGGGGAATGTAAATTGTTAGCACTAATATCTGTCTGCCCAGGTTGCATGTACCTTCGGATTCTAATGTTTATTGTGCAACAAGAAAATGATATTCACACACATGTATTGTACTTAGACTATATTGTAACACATGGAAAATGTATGGTATTGCCTGTCGTCGGGGTTAGGGAATAGAGGGAGGGGGGGTAATTTGGAAAAATGAATACAAGGGATAATATTATAAAATATATATATATATAATAAAAAATATTGAAACAAAAAAAATTCAATCTCACATTTTGAAACAGGCATGTAATCAGGGATTGCAATAGGGAAATGAATTCAGATCTTCTTTCAATAAAAAACAATAATAATTCGAAGGGTAAACACCTGATTTGGCTAACATTCTGAGGCCATCATCATGAGGAACTAAATGGTCTTGTTGGTAATGCAAAGAGTTAGCCATCTTAACAGAAAAAACAAACAAACAAACATTGGCATGAAGTTTTCAATCAGTTCCCCATGGAATAAGTCCTAAATTTTTTTTAAATTATTTAAAATCATATAATCTTAGAGATATATGGTATCTCAGAATCCAACTCTTCTCCCAAAAGAGAAACTCTTTTTATGACATTGCAAGGAAAGAGTAGCCCAATTTCTGACTATTGCATTGATAAAGAACTCAGTTGTTTACTCAGCCATTCTTTTCATTGTCTGATAGTTCTCATTTAAATTAATATGATGTGTTATATATAATTTTATATATGTGTGTCTCTCTCTATATATAGACACATGAATGCATACATACATACATATAAAATTAAACTACCTAACAGCAGAATAAATTGTAAAGAAATTAGTTCTTTACTCTGAATTAATATGTGCATCTGTGTGTATGTCATGATTGTCAGATACAAAATCATGGTTTGTCAGATTCGTTGTTTGATACAAAATATGTCCAATTTTTTTTTTTTTTTTTTTGTGGGGGAGGATGATAGGAGATATGGACAATGAAATTGAAATGCATTATCTTTATTAAATGCTATCTTGTATAAGTGACTCAATTATATGTGCTGAACCTGATTGGGAGACTTTTACTACTTTTCCAATATATACATACATGTATTTAGGTATATATGTATATGTATATATATATATATATATATATATATATATATATACAGAGAGAGGTTAAGGAACAACATAGATGTCATATATATATATATATATATATATATATATACTTGTGAATATGTGGATATAGACATGTGTGTACCCATACTCATATGTACATTTTTTCATGGTTCTAATTATACATCTGCATCAATGTTTATTACTGTGTGATTATCATAATTCTTAAAATACATAATATGTTTTTAATAAATGCTAATTGACTGACAAAAAAACAAACAAAAAAAAAGGCAATGAGAACAACAATTGTTACTAGGGCAGAGTTAATTAAGAGAATTAGGATTACATTACAAATTTTGATATGTTCTCTCATTATTGTCATTCTCTTGGATGAAAATTTTAATTATGTCTAAGATTTGCTCTTTGACACATACATTCTTTAGGATGAAATTATTTAGCTTTCAACTAACTTTTGGTCTACTTTCCCCTGGAATTTCTTTGCATGTAATTTTTATTGCATCATGATCTGAAAAAAAATTCATTTACTATTTCTGCCTTTCTGCATTTGATTTTGAGATCTTTATGCCCTGATATATGATCGAGTTTTATATAGGTTCCATGAACTGCTGAGAAAAATGTGTACTTCTTTCTGTCTCCATTCAATTTTCTCCAATACTCTATCATACCTAAGTTTTCTAAAATTCAATTTACCCCCTTAACTTCTTTCTTAAATTTTGTGATTTAATTTATCTATTTCTGAGAGAGCAAAGTTGAAATCTGCCACTATTATATTTTTGTTGTCCATTTCTTCTTGAAACTCTCTTAACTTCTTTATGGATATAGGTGCTATATGACTTAGGGCATATATGTTTAGTATTGCTATTACTTCATTATCTACGGTACTCTTTAGCATATAGTTTCCTTCCTTATTTTTTTAATTAGATCTGTTTTTGCTTTAGCTTGACCTGAGATCAGGATCTCAACTGCTTTTTTTTTTTTTATTTCACCTGAAGCATAATAGATTCTGTTCTAGTCTTTTACCTTTATACTAAATATATCACTGTGCTTTAAATGTCTTTCTTGTAAACAACATATTGTAGGATTCTGGCTTTTAAACCAGTCTGCTATCCATTTCTGTTTTATGGAATAATTCATCCCACTCACATTCATAAAGAAAATGACTAATTCTGTATTTCCTGACATCTTTTTTTTGTTCCAAATTATCTTTTCTCTTTTTTCTTTCCCTGTTTCCCTCTTCTTCCATAATTTGCTTCTTACCATCACTTCCCTCAAACAGCCTTCCCCCTTTATAGACCCTCCCCTTTTCTTATGCCTTTTCCCTACTGCTTCTGTTTTCCCTCTTATTAGCCTCCCCATTCACCTTCCCCTTGTAAGGGTTAAAAAATCTCTGGAAGCAAGGAATGCAACTCAAGGCATATAGGAGGACCTAAGGGATGAGAGGTACCAAGGCGCAGACAAGTCCTACATGGAGGTGGGGCATAGCCCCAAGAGGTGGTGTCTGACCCCAGGTACCACATCTCCCTGCTTAGTGCTCTTAAAGCCTACCATGCCTCCCTACATCTTCTGGGGCCAATCCCATTACGCCAGGTTCCTAGAGGACCTCCCCCTTTCCCCAGATCTTTAGGGGAATATAAACATGTGCTATCTAAGAATAAAGTTCTCTTTTGCTTCACCTTTACCTCCTGTCTGTCTCAGTGTTATCCGGGTTGGTGCTTGAAGGTGGGTAAGTGCTGTGGGTAAGCTGTGCTTTCAATGGACGGGCATTAAGAGTAACTCAAAGGAGAGCTACAAGGTTAGGGTAGCATTAAGAGACGCTACACCCTTTCCCTTCTATGAAATCAAATACATCTCATATTCTCTCTTTGTGACAAATGATGAGATTAAGATTCATACAGTATCCCTCAAAATCTCCTTTTTCCCTCTATTATAATAGTCCTTCTTTGACTCTTCATGTCATTTAACTTCCCTCATTTTACCTCCATTTTTTTTTTTCTTTTGCTGGGACAATCCACTTTCCACCTCTAGGTTTTTTGTTGTTGTTGTTGTTGTTGTTGTTGTTGTTGTTTGTTTTTTTTTTTTTTAATATTATCACAATAAAACCAAATCATATCTGCACTTTCTATATATACCCATAACAGAGATATAATTCTCAAGAGTTCTTCACCTCTTATATTTTCATGTTCTTTTGAGTTCTGTATTTGGAAGTTAAATTTTTGTTCAGATCTGTTATTTGCATCAGAAATAGATGGACTTCACCTGTTTCATTTAATGTCCATTTTTTTACCTGAAAGATAATGTTCAATTTAGTTGGTTAATTTATTCTTGTCTGCCATCCAAGTTCCTTTGCCTTTCATAATATCATATTAAAGGCCTTTAGATGTTTTAAAGTAGGAGCTGTTAGATTCAGGGTAATACTGATTGTGACTATTCGGTATTTGAGTTGTTTCATTTTGGCTCCTTGCAATAATTTTGCAAAGCTTTCAATAAATCTGAAATTTGGAGACAATATTCCTTGGAGTTTTCATTTTAGAGTCTCTTTCAGGAAGTTATCAGTGACTTCTTTCTTTTCTTTTTTCTTTTTTTTTTTTTTTTGTGTGTTTTAGCTTTTTATTGACAGAACATATGCATGGGTAATTTTTTTCTTTTTTATTAATTTTATAATTATAATTTTTTTGACAGTACATATACATGAGTAATTTTTTTACAACATTATTCCCTGTATTCATTTTCCAAATTTTCCCCTCGCTCCCCTAGATGACATGCAATCCCAAACATAATAAATGTGTTACAGTATAAACTAAATAAATAAACAATATGTGTGTGTAAATCCAATTTTCTTGTTGCATGGTAAGAATTGGATTCTGAAGGTATAAGTAACCTGGGTAGAAAGACAGTAGTGCAAACAGTTTACATTCAATTCCCAGTGTTCCTTCTCTGGGTGTAGTTGTTTCTGTCCATCATTAACCAACTGGAAATGAGTTGCATCTTCATTATGTTGAAGATATTCACTTCCATCAGAATATATCTTCATACAGTATTGTTGTTTAAGTACATAGTGATCTCCTGGTTCTGCTCATTTCACTCAGCATCAGTTCATGTAAGTCTCTCCAAGCCTGTCTGTATTCCGCCTGCTGGCCATTTCTTACAAAGCAATAATATTCCATAGCCTTCATATACCATAATTTACCCAACCATTCTCCAATTGATGGACATCCATTCATTTTCCAGTTTCTAGTCACTACGAAAAGAGCTGCCACAAACATTTTGGCCCATAGAGGTCCCTTTCCCCTCTTTAGTATTTCCTTGGGATATAGGCCCAGTAGTAGCACTGCTGGATCAAAGGGTATGCACAGTTTGATAACTTTTTGGGCATAGTTCCAAATTGGCCAGAATGGCCGGATTCTTTTACAACTCCACCAACAATACATTACTGTCCCAGTTTTCCCACATCCCCTCTCAACATTCATCATTATTTGTTCCTGTCATCTTAGCCAATCTGGCAGGTGTGTAGTGGTATCTCAGAGTTGTCTTAATTTGCATTTCTCTGATCAGTAGTGATTTGGAACACTTTTTAATATAGAGGATATCGTTTCAATTTAATCATCTGAAAATTGTCTATTCATATCCTTTGACCATTTATCAATTGGAGAATGGTTTGATTTCTTATAAATTAGGATCAGTTCTCTATATATTTTGGAAATGAGACCTTTATAAGAACCTTTAACTGTAAAAATATTTTCCCAATTTGTCACTTTTCTTCTAATCTTGTTTGTATTAATTTTGTTTGTACAGAAACCTTGTAGTTTGATGTAATCAAAATCTGCTATTTTGTGATCAATAATGATTTCTAGTTCTCCTCTGGTCATAAATTCCTTCCTCCTCCACATGTCTAAGAGACAGACTATTCTCTCTTTCTCTAAGCTATTTAGGATCTCCTTCTTTATGCCTAAATCATGGACCCATTTTGATCTTATCTTGGTATATAGTGTTAAGTGTGGGGCCATATCTAATATCTGCCATACTAATTTCCAGTTTTCCCAACAGTTTTTTTTTCAAATAATGAACTTTTATCCCAAATGTTGGTATCTTTGAGTTTGTCAAACACTAGATTGGTATAGTTGTACACGATTTTGTCCTGTGTATTTAATCTGTTCCACTGATTGACTGGACTATTTCTTAGCCAATACCAAATGGTTTGGGTGACTGCTGCTATATAATATACCTTTATATAAGGTACACCTAGACCATCTTCATCTGACTTTTTTTTTCATTATTCCCTTGAAATTTTCTACTTTTTATTTTTGAATGTTTTTCTAGGTCATTACAATAGTTTCTTGGCAGTCTGATTGGTATAGCACTAAATAAATAGATTAGTTTGGGGAGTATTGTCATCTTTATTATATCTGCTCGGCATATCCAAGACCACTGAATGTGTTTCCAATTATTTAAATCTGACTTTATTTTTGTGGCAAGTGTTTTGTAATTTTGCTCATATAATTCCTGACTTTTCTTTAGTAGATGGATTCCAAAATATTTTATCCTCTCGACAGTTGTTTTGAATGAAAATTTTCTTTGTATCTCTTTCTGTTGCATTTTGTTGGTAATGTGTAAAAAAAGCTGAGGATTTATATAGATTTAATTTGTATCCAGCAATTTTACTAGAGTTCTGAATTATTTCTAATAACTTTTTATTAGACTCTCTGAGGTTCTCTAAGTATACTATCATCTCATCTGCAAAGAGTGACAGTTTGATTTCCTCATTACCTACTCTTATTCCTTTAATCTCTTTCTTGAAACTTATTGCTGAGGCTAGCATGTCTAATACAATATTGAATGGTAATGGTGATAGTGGGCAAACTTGTTTCACACCTGATCTTACTGGGAAAGGTTCCAGTTTATCTCCATTGCATATTATGCTGACAGTCGTAAATATATGCTCCTGATTATTCTAAGGAATAGTCCATTTATTCCTATACTCTCAAGTGTTTTTAGTAGGAATGGATGTTGGATTTTATCAAATGCTTTTTCTACATCTATGGAGATGATCATATGGTTTTTATTAATTTGATTATTAATATGATCAATTATACTAATAGTTTTCCTAATATTAAACCAGCCCTGCATATCTGGCATAAATCCTACTTGATCATAGTGTATTATACTGGGGATGATTTTCTGGTCTTTTTGCTAATATCTTATTTAAGATTTTAGCATCAATATTCATTAAGGAAATTGGTCTATAGTTTTCTTTCTCAATTTTTGATCTACTTAGTTTAGGTATCAGTACCATATCTGTGTCATAAAAGGAGTATAGTATGACTCCTTCATCCCCTATTTTTTTCAAATAGTTTATATAACATTGGGGCTAATTGTTCTTTAAATGTTTGGTAGAATTCGCATGTAAATCCATCTGGTCCTGGGGATTTTTCCCCGGTAGTTGATTAATAGTTTGTTCTATTTCTTTTTCTGAAATGTGACTATTTAAGCAATTTATCTTCTCCTATGTTAATTTAGGAAGCCTCCATTTTTGGAGGAAGTCATCCATTTCACTTAAGTTACCAAATTTATTGTCATAAAGTTGAGCAAAATAACTCATTATTATTTCTCTAATTTCCTCTTCATTGGTGGAATGATCCCCCTTTTCTCTTGTAAGACTAACAATTTGATTTTCTTCTTTCCTTTTTCTGATCAGATTTACCAAAGGTTTATTTATTTTCCTGCCTTTTTTATAAAACCAACTCTTAATTTTATTTATTAATTCAATAGTTTTTTATTTTACTTCCAATATTATTGATTTTCTCCTTGTAATTTTAGTATTTCAAGTTTAGTTTTTGGTTGGGGGTTTTTAAATTTGGTCTTTTTCTAGCTTTTTAATTTGCAGGCCCAATTCATTAATCTTCTCTTACTCTATTTTCTTCAAATAAGCCTCTAAAGATATAAGTTTTATCCTTATTACTGCTTTAGCTGCATCCCACAAATTTTGGTATGATTTCTCCTCATTGTCATTATCTTGGGTGAAATTATTAATTGTTTCTATAATTTGCTCTTTCACCCATTTTTGAAGATGGCATTATTTAGTTTTCAATTACTTTCTGCTCTATTTGCCCTTAACTTCTTGTTGAATGTAGTTTTTATTGCATTGTGATCTATGAAGAAAACATTTACTATTTCTGCCTTCCTACATTTAATTTTGAGATTTTTATGTCCTAAAATATGGTCAATTTTTGTATAAGTTCCATGAACTGCTGAGAAGAAAGTATACTCCTTTCTATCACCATTCAGTTTTCTCCAAACGTCTATCATACCTAGTATTTCTAATGTTCTATTTACCTACTTAATTTCTTTCTTATTTGTTTTGTGGTTTGATTTATCTAATTCTGAGAGTGCAAGGTTGAGATCTCCCTCTATTATAGTTTTGCGATCTATTTCTTCTTGCAACTCTCTTAACTTTTCCTTTAGAAATTTAGATGCTATATCACTTGGTGCATATAAGTTTAGTATTGATATGGCTTCATTATTTATGCTACCTTTCAGCAAGATATAGTTTCCTTCCTTATCTTTTTTAACTAGATCAACTTCTGCTTTTGCTTGATCTGAGATAAGGATAGCTACCCCTGCTTTTTTGGCTTTACTTGAAGCATAATAGATTCTGCTTCAACCTTTTTCCCTTTATTCTATATGTATTTCCCTGCTTTAAGTGAGTTTCCTGTAAACAACATATTGTAGGGTTCTGACTTTTGATCTGCTACCCATCTTCGTTTGATGGGAGAGTCCATCCCATTCACATTTACAGTTAAAATTATTAATTGTGTATTTCCTGCCATCATATTATCCCCAGATTATGATTTTTCCCTTGACCCCCCTGAACCCCTTCCCCAATATTTAATTTATAGACCCCACTTGTGACACACAGCCCTCACTTTTTAGTATCCCTCCCCCCTTGTTTTAAGTCCCTTCCCCTTTCTTGTACCCTTCACTTATTCCCCTTTTCCTTTTCCTTTTTCCTCTCTTTTAATGAGGTGAAAGAGAATTCTCTGAAAAACAAATATGTCAATTATTTACTCTTTCAGGCTACTCTGCTGAGAGGAAGATTTACACAATGTTTCTCCCCCTCTCTAAATTCCCTCAGATGGGGTAGATTTTCTTTTTTTTTAATTAATAACTTTTTTATTATATATATATTTTATAATATTATCCCTTGTATTAATTTTTCCAAATTATCCCCCCCTCCTTCTATTCCCTCCCCCCAATGACAGGCAATCCCATACATTTTACATGTGTTACAATATAGTCTAGATACAATACATGTGTGTGAATATCATTTTCTTGTTGCACAATAAACATTAGATTCCGAAGGTACATGCAACCTGGGCAGACAGATATTAATGCTAACAATTTACATTCACTTCCCAGTGTTTCTTCTCTGGGTGTAGAAACCTCTGTCCATCATTGATCAACTGGAAGTGAGTTGGTTTTTCTTTATGTTGAAGATTTCCACTTCCATCAGAATACATCCTCATACAGTATTGTTGTTGAACTGTACAGTGATCTTCTGGTTCTGCTCATTTCACTCAGCATCAGTTGATTTAAGTCTCTCCAGGCCTCTCTGTATTCCTCCTGCTGGTCATTTCTTACAGAACAATAATATTCCATAACCTTCATATACAATAATTTACCCAACCATTCTCCAACTGATGGACATCCATTCATCTTCCAGTTTCTGGCTACTACAAAAAGAGCTGCCACAAACATTTTGGCACATATATGTCTCGTTCCGCTCTTTAGTATTTCTTTGGGATATAAGCCCAGTAGTAGCGCTGCTGGGTCAAAGGGTATGCACAGTTTGATAACTTTTTGGGCATAATTCCAGATTGCTCTCCAGAATGGCTGGATTCTTTCGCAACTCCACCAGCAATGTATTAGTGTCCCAGTTTCCCGACATCCCCTCCAACATTCATCATTATTTGTTCCTGTCATCTTAGCCAATCTGACAGGTGTGTAGTGGTATCTCAGAGTTGTCTTAATTTGCATTTCTCTGATCAGTAGTGATTTGGAACACTCTTTCATGTGAGTGGATATAGTTTCAATTTCTTCCTCTGAGAATTGTCTGTTCATATCCTTTGTCCATTTATCAATTGGAGAATGGTTCAGTTTCTTATAAATTAGGGTCAGTTCTCTATATATTTTGGAAATGAGAACTTTGTCAGAACCTTTGTTTTTAAAAATATTTGTCCAATTTGTTACTTCTCTTCTAATCTTTTTGCATTAGTATTATATGTACAGAAACTTTTTAGTTTGATGTAATCAAAATCTTCTATTTTGTGATCAATAATGATCTCTAGTTCTCCTCTAGTCATAAATTCCTTCCTCCTCCACAAGTCTGAGAGGTAGATTATCCTCTGTTCCTCTAATCTATTTATTATCTCCCTCTTTATGCTTAAATCATGGATCCATTTTGATCTTATATTGGTATATGGTGTTAAGTGTGGATCCATATCTAATTTCTGCCATACTAATTTCCAGTTTTCCCAACAGTTTTTTCCGAATAATGAATTTTTATCCCTATTGTTGTTATCTTTGGGTTTCTCAAAGATTAGGTTGCTATAGATGTACCCTTTTTTGTCCTTTGTATCTAATCTGTTCCACTGATCTACCGGTCTATTTCTTAGCCAATACCAAATGGTTTTGGTGACTGCTGCTATATAATATAGCTTTAGATCAGGTACACTTAGACCACCTTCCTCTGAGTTTTTTTTCATTAGTTCCTTTGCAATTCTTGACCTTTTATTCTTCCATATGAATTTTGTTGTTATTTTTTCTAGGTCATTGAAATAGTTTCTTGGGAGTCTGATTGGTATACCACTAAATAAATAGATTAGTTTGGGGAGTATTGTCATCTTTATTATATTCGCTCGGCCTATCCAAGAGCACTGAATGTCTTTCCAATTATTTAAATCTAATTTTATTTTTGTGGCAAGTGTTTTGTAATTTTTCTCATATAATTCCTGACTTTTCTTTGGTAGATGGATTCCCAAATACTTTATACTCTCAACATTTGTTTGGAATGGAATTTCTCTTTGTATCTCTTGCTGTTGCATTTTGTTAGTGATATATAAAAATGCCGAGGATTTATGTGGATTTATTTTTTATCCTGCCACTTTGCTGAAATTTTGAATTATTTCTAGTAGCTTTTTAGCAGAGTTTTTGGGGTTCTCTAAGTATACCATCATGTCATCTGTGAAAAGTGATAATTTGATTTCCTCATTTCCTACTGTAATTCCTTGAATCTCTTTCTCTGCTCTTATTGCTGAGGCTAGAGTTTCTAGTACTATATTGAATAGTAATGGTGATAGTGGGCAACCTTGTTTCACTCCTGATCTTACTGGGAAAGGTTGCAGTTTATTTCTATTGCATATTATGCTTACTGACGGTCTTAAATATATGCTCCTGATTATTCTAAGGAATAATCCATTTATTCCTATACTCTCAAGAGTTTTTAGTAGGAATGGATGTTGGATTTTGTCAAATGCTTTTTCTGCATCTATTGAGATGATCATATGGTTCTTATTAATTTGATTATTAATATGGTCAATTATATTAATAGTTTTCCTGATATTTAACCAGCCCTGCATTCCTGGAATAAAACCTACTTGATCATAGTGTGTTATCCTAGAGATGATTTTCTGAAGTCTTTTTGCTAATATCTTATTTAAGATTTTAGCATCAATATTCATTAAGGAGATTGGTCTATAATTTTCTTTCTCAGTTTTCGATCTACCTGGTTTAGGTATCAGTATCATGTCTGTGTTATAAAAGGAGTTTGCTAGGACTCCTTCATCCCTTATTTTTTCAAATAATTTATATAACATTGGGGCTAATTGTTCTTTAAATGTTTGGTAGAATTCACATGTGAATCCATCTGGCCCTGGGGAATTTTTCCTGGGGAGTTGATTAATAGCTTGTTCTATTTCTTTTTCTGAAATGGGACTATTTAAGCAAATTATCTCCTCCTCTGTTAATCTAGGGAGCCTATATTTTTGGAGGAAGTCATCCATTTCACTTAAGTTATCAAATTTATTGGCATAAAGTTGGGCAAAGTAACTCCTTATTATTTCTCTAATTTCCACTTCATTGGTGGAATGATCCCCCTTTTCATTTGTAAGACTATCAATTTGATTTTCCTCTTTCTTTTTTCTGATCAAATTTACCAAAGGTTTATCTATTTTATTGGCTTTTTCATAAAAGCAACTCTTGGTATTATTTATTAATTCAATAGTTTTTTTACTTTCATTATTATTGATTTCTCCTTTTAATTTTTGTATTTCAAGTTTAATTTTTGGTTGGGGGTTTATAATTTGGTCTTTTTCTAGCCTTTTAAGTTGTAAGCCCAATTCGTTGATCTTCTCTTTCTCTATTTTCTTCAAATAAACCTCTAAAGATATAAAATTTCCCCTTATTACTGCTTTAGCTGCATCCCAAAGATTTTGGTATGATGTCTCATCATTGTCATTATCTTGGGTGAAATTATTAATTATTTCTATAATTTGCTCTTTTACCCAGTCATTCTTTAAGATGAGATTTTTCAGTTTCCAATTACTTTTTGGTCTATTTACCCCTAACTTTTTACTGAATGTAGCTTTTATTGCATTGTGATCTGAGAAGAAGGCATTTATTATTTCTGCCTTCCTACATTTAATTTTGAGATCTTTATGTCCTAATATATGGTCTATTTTTGTATAGGATCCATGAACTGCTGAGAAAAAAGTATATTGCTTTCTATTGCCATTCATTTTTCTCCTAAGGTCTATCATACCTAGTTTTTCTTATGTTCTATTTACTTTTTAAATTTCTTTCTTGTTTGTTTTGTGGTTTGATTTGTCTAAATCTGAGAGTGCAAGGTTGAGATCTCCCACTATTATAGTTTTACTGTCTATTTCTTCTTGCAATTCTCTTAACTTTTCCTTTAGAAAGTTAGATGTTATACCACTTGGTGCATATATGTTCAGTATTGATATGGCTTCATTATTTATGCTACCTTTCAGCAGGATATAGTTTCCTTCCTTATCTTTTTTAAGGAGATCTACTTCTGCTTTTGCTTCATCTGAGATAAGGATAGCTACCCCTGCTTTTTTGGCTTTACCTGAAGGATAAAAGGCTCTGTTCCAACCTTTTACCTTTACTCTGTATGTATCTCCCTGCTTTAAGTGTCTTTCCGGTAGACAACATATTGTAGGGTTCTGCTTTTTGATCCAATCTGCTATCCGTCTCCATTTGATGGGATCGTTCATCCCATTTACATTTACAGTTAAAATTACTAATTCTGTATTTCCTGCCATCATATTATCCCCAGGTTATGCTTTTTCCCTTGACCCCCCTGATGCCCCTCCCCGATATTTAATTTACAGACCCCCCTTGTGACGTGCAACCCTCCCTTTTTTTTTAGTATCCCTCCCCCCTCCCTCCAAGTCCTTTCACTTATTCTCCTTTTCCTTTTCCCTTTTCCTCTCTCCCCTTTTAATGAGGTGAGAGAAAATTCTTTGAAAAACAAATATGTTAACTATTTACTCTTTGAGCCTCTCCTAATGAGAGTAAGATTCACACAATGATTCTCCCCCTCACTAAGTTCCCTCAGATATGGCGTATTTTCTATGCCTCTTCCTGGGATGTAGTTTCCCTCTTTTTATCATTCCTTCCCCTTTTTCTGAACCGACCTCCTTCCCTTTACTACACCCCCTTTTTTTCTTTTATATCAGTAAAATCAAATTATCCTTGAGTACTTTTTATATACCCACAACAGAGTTAAAGTTCTCAAGGGTTCTGTGTACCTTTTTCTGTTTCTCTTCAGTCTTGTGGATGTAGATCAAATTTTTTGTTTAAGTCTGGTTTTTTTCTTAGAAACAAATAGAATTCCTCTGTTTCATTGTATGGCCATCTTCTTCCATGGAAAAAGATGCTAAACTTAGCTGGGTAGTTCATTCTTGATTGCAGTCCTTGATCTTTTGCCTTACGGAATATCAGGTTCCAGGCCCTTCTATCTTTTAATGTGGAGGCAGCCAGATCTTGGGTGACCCTTATTGTGGCACCTTGGTATTTAAATTTTTTTTTTATAGCTGCTTGCAGGATTTTCTCCTTTGTGTCGTAATTCTGCAGCTTCGCCACAATATTCCGTGGTGTTCTTTTTTTAGGGTCTATTTCAGAAGGAGTTCGATGAATTCTTTCCACATCTACTTTCCCTTCTGTTTCTATTATCTCTGGACAGTTCTCTTTGATAATTTCCTGTAAAATAGAATCTAGGCTCTTTTTTTGGTCATAGTTTTCTGGAAGTCCAATGATCCGCAGATTATCTCTCCTAGATCTATTTTTCAGGTCTATAGATTTTCCCAGTAAGTATTTGACGTTGTTCTCCAGCTTCTCATTTTTTTTTTTTGTTTTGTTTGACTGATTCTTGGGTTCTCTGTGAATCATTCATTTCTATTTGTTCCATCCTGACTTTTAAGGAGTTATTTTCTTCTTTCACAGTTTTTAGTTCTTTTTGTAAATGTCCAATTTCATTTTTAAATGAATTATTTTGCTCTATTGAATTTTTTTCCATTTCCCTAATTTTTTTTTGAGAATTATTTTCTTTTTTCCAATTCAGAAATTCTATTTTCTTGAGACTTTTTTATCTTTTCCAATTCAGAAATCCTACTTTCCTGTGATTTTTTAACCTTTTCTAATTCACAAATTTTGTTTCCCTGCATCTCCTGTGAATTCTTTTTTTTTTCCAACTCCAATTTCAGTATGTTTTTATTCTCTATCATAGCTTCCCTTTCCTTTCCCCATTTTTCTTCAAACTCCCTTAATTTTTTAATAGTCTCTTCAAGGAGAGAGTTATGTGATTGGGGGCAGGAATCGTTCCCCTTTAGGCTGTTATCTGCTGACTCTCTGCTGTTAACTTCCTCGGGGTTGGATACCCGCTCTTTCTCTGTATAGAAGGAATCTATGGTTTTTCTGGCTTTTTTGTTCATATTTTAAAAATCTTTTGGGGTCTGTCCCTGGGGTAGGAAATTATTTATTTACTTCTTGACTAGCTTCCCCCCAGACCGGATGGATGCAGCCGTTCTAGCCCCTGAGCTAAGATAGAGCTCTGGGAGAGAGTTCCCCACCCCCTCCCTGGAAGTGCCTCAGAGGTGACTAGCACTGCTATGCCCCAAGGGTGCTGTGTTTTAGCGGCTTCCCTGAGGTTGAGACTGAACAGTAAAGGCAGCACAAAGCCTAGTCTATGTGTCCAGGTGGGAAGTGGATGTCTGCAGCAGGTGATGTGAAAAGCCCCTGTGCTCAAACTGGAAGTGTCTGCCAGAAACCACGGTCCCTAGTTCAAATGTTCTGCTTCTCTGGGACTTCCTGGAGCTGAGTTCCACACCCTCCAGCTAAACTAGACAGTGTGTGTTGCCTTGGGCCGTATCCACCCACTTTTCAATCTCTTAACTATTCTCAGGAGGTAGCTGAGGCCACGCCCCCCAAGTGCAGAGATCTGCTGAGTCACCCTCAGGGTCTTGGAAAATCTAATCTATCTGAATTTTTAAGGTATTTTAGCTTTCTCTTCTGAACTGCTATATAATAAGCAGAGAAGAGCTAACAGCCTGTGCCAGATTCTTTTATCTCAGTGGCTTCTCTGATCCCAGAGCCCTTCCCAGCGCGATCGGCGCAGTATGCTATCACCCAGCCGTCTGTGCTGGCCTCTCTTCTTCCTCCCCTGGGTACTGACCTTTCCTGTTGAAACTCCAGATTCTCTTCAGCTGGTAAGTCGTGCTTCCAGTCCTTGTGGTATCTATCAGTCCTGGGCTTATTCTGAGGCTTAATTTATCTAATTGGTTGTGAGGGAGTGAGGATGTTCACAGAGTCGTGTGTTTCTTCTCCGCCATCTTTGGGGTAGATTTTCTATGCCTCTTCCTGGGATGTAGTTTCCCTCTTTTTATCTCTCCTTCTCCTTCCTCTAATGCTATCCCCTTCCCTTTACTCCTTCTCTTTATTTTATATTATATCAGTAAAATCAAATAATCCATGTGGACTTTCTGTATATCCTCAACAGAGATACAGTTCTCAAGAGTTCTTTTTGCCTTTTTCTGCTTCTCTTGAGTCTTGTGGATGTAAATGAAATTTTTTGTTTAAGTCTGTTTTTTTTCTTTTTTTTGTCTTAGAAACAAATGGAATTCCTCTGTTTCATTAAATGACCATCTTCTTGCATGGAAGAAAATGCTAAACTTAGCTGGGTAGTTTATTCTTGGTTGCAATTCTTTTTCTTTTGCCTTTCAGAATATCTAGTTCCAGGCCCTTCAATCCCTCAATGTGGCAGCAGCCAGATCTTGAGTGACCCTTAGTGTAGCACCTTGACGTTTGAATTGTTTTTTTCTAGCTGCTTGCAATATTTTTTCCTTAGTTTGGTAGTTCTGCAGCTTAGCCATAATGCTCCATGGAGTTCTGTTTTTAGGGTCTTTTTCAGAAGGTGTTCAATGAATTCTTTCAAATCCTATTTTCCCTTCTGTTTCTATTATCTCTTCACAGTTCTCTTTGTTGATTTCCTGTAAAATAGAATATAGGCTCTTTTTTATCATAATTTTTGGGAAGTCCAATGATCCTCAGATTATCTCTACTAGATCTATATTCCAGGTCTGTTGATTTTCCCAGTAAATATTTGAGGTCAATCTCCAGCTTTTCATTTTTTTTGTTTGTTTGTTTCATTTTGTTTGACTGATTCTTGGTTTCTCAGTGAATTATTCATTTATATTTGTTCAGTCCTTATTTTTAGTGACTTATTTTCTTCATTCACATGTTTTAGTTCTTTTTGCAGCCCAATTGAGTTTTTAAATGAATTATTTTTCTCAGTTGAATTTTTTTTTCCATTTCACTAATTTTTTAGTGAGTTATTTTCTTTTTTCCAATTCAGAAATCCTACTTTCCTGTGATTTTTTTAACCTTTTCCAATTCACTTTTTTTTCCCCTCCACCTCCTGTGAATTCTTTATTTTTTCCAACTCAAATTTCAGGATGTTGTTATTCTCTATCATAGCTTCTCTTTCCTTTCTCCATTTTTCTTCAAATTCTCTTAACTTTTTAATGGTCTCTTCTAGGAGAGTGTTATGTGATGGGAGGAAGGTATCATTCCCCTTTAGGGTGTTATCTGGAGCCCATCTGGTGTTAGCTTCCTTGGGGTTGGATACCCTCTCTTTCTCTGTGTAGAAGGTGTCAATTGTTCTCTTCAGGTTCTTACTCATTGTTAAAATATTTGTTGGGGTTTGCCCTAGGTGTAAGAAGTTCATTTATTTACCAGCTTCCTCCCAGACTGGATGGATGCAGAGTCCTGTGCCTGATCTAAGAGAGAGAGCTATGGGAGAGAGTTCCCCTCTCCCCTCCCCAGAAATGACTCAGAGGTGGTTAACATTGCTGCAGCTTTGAGGAGTGCCCAGTGAAGGATACCACTGTGTGGCCTAGAGACTGCCCTGAAGTTTAAGGCTGAACAGTGAACGCAACACAAAGCCCAGCCAATGGGTCCCATGGGGCATGGATATCAGCAGCTGACATGAGAAGCCCCTGCGCTCAAACCAGAAGTGTCTGCCCAGAAACTGTGGTCCCTACTGCAAAGGTTCTGCTTCTCTTGGACTTCTGCTTCTCTCAGAGTTCCACTTCTCTGGGAATTCCTCTGCTGCTAGAATTCCACTGTCTCATGCTGAGCCCCACAATATATAGATTAGAGGCTGCCTTAGGCTGTAACCCCACTGTTTAGGTTCTCCATTACTCCAAGGAGAAGCCCCAGCTAGCAGAAGGCATCTGCACAGCTGTGCCAAGATCTGTTAAGTCACTTCCGGATTGGAGTGGATTTAAGATATGGCTTTATATTTTAAAGTGACTTGATTTCTCTTCTGAATTGCTGTTTTATAAGCAGAGAAGAGCTAACAGCCTGTGTCAGATTCCTCTATCTCAATGGCTTCTCTGATTGCAGAGTTCTCTCCAGCCCGAACGGCATAGTGTGCTAGCACCTAACCCTGTCTGTTCTGGTCTTTTTTTTTTTTTCCCTAACCTTGGAACCAACCTTTTCTGTTGAAATTCCAGATTCTCTTCAGCTGGTAAGTTGTGCTTCTAATCCTTGTGGTTTTTATCAGTCCAGCGTTATTTTTGAGGCTGATTTAACTAATTGGTATTGAGGGAATAAGGGAGCTTACAAATTCATGTGTATCTTCTCTGCCATCTTGGCTCCGCCCCCTGCATTTTTACCTCATTGTCCTTTGAACTCACTTCTGTTCCAACCTTTCCCTTCCCTCCCTCCATCCCCTCCCCTAGATGGCAGGCAGTCTTATACATGTTAAACATGTCAAAATATATCCTAAATATAATACATCTGTCCAGAACTGTACAGTTCTCTTGTTGCACAAGAAAAATTGGATTATGAAGAAAAAAAATAACCTGGGGAAAAAAAAAACAAAAAATAGAAGTAATCCGCATTAATTTTCCTAGTGTTCCTTCTCTGGGTGTAGCTGGCTCTGTCCAACACTGATCAATTGGAACTAAATTATATCTTCTCTTTGTCAAAGATATTCACTTCCATCAGAATACATTCCCATATGGTACTGTTGCTGAAATGTTCAAACATCTCCTGGTTCTGCTCATTTCACTCAGCATCAGTTCATGTAAGTTTCTCCAAGCCTCTCTGTATTCATCCTGTTAGTCATTTCTTACAGAACAAAAATATCCATAACATTCACAGACCACTATTTACCGAACCATTCTCCAATTGATGGGCATCCATTCATTTTCCAGTTTCTATGCACTACAAAAAGGGCTGCCACAAACATTTTGGTACATACAGATGCCTTTCCCATCTTTAATACCTCTTTCGAATGTAAGCCCAGTATTAACTGCTGGATAGGAGGGTATGCACAGTTTAATAATTTTTTGAGCATAATTCCAAATTGTTCTCCAGAATGGCTGGGTCTGTTCATAGCTCCACCAACAATGCATCAGTGTCCCAGTTTTCCCTCATCCCCTCCAATATTCATCACTATCTTTTCCTGTCATCCTAGCCAATCTGAGAGGTGTGGTTTCTCAGAGTGGTTTTAATTTGCATTTCTCTGATTAATAGTGATTTAGAACACTATCTCATATGCATAGAATTAGTTTCAATTTCATCATCTGAAAGTTGTCTGTTCATATCCTTTGATCATTTATCAATTGGAGAATGGCTAGATTTCTTATAAATTAGAGTCAGTCTATATATATTTTGCAAATGAGACAATTATCAGAACTGTTAAGAGTAAAAATATTTTCCCAGTTTATTTCTTCCCTTCTGATCTTGTTGTCATTAGTTTTGTTTGTACAAAAGCTTTTAAATTTTATATAATCAAAATTTTCTATTTTGCGATCAATAATGATCTCTAGTTCTTTTTTTGTTCACAAATTCCTTCGTCTTCCACAAGTCTGAGAGGTAAACTATCCTATGTTCTTCCAATTTATTTAAGATCTCATTCTTTATGCCTAAATCATGGACCCATTTTGATATTATCTTGGTAGCATGGTGTTAAGTGTGGGTCCATATCTAATTTCTGCCACACTAATTTCCAATTTTCTCAGCAGTTTTTGTCAAATAGTGAATTCTTATCCCAAAAGTTGGTATTTTTGAGTTTGTCAAACACTAGATTGTTATAGTTGTACACTTTTTTGTCCTGTTAACCTAACTTATTCCACTGATAAACTAGTATATGTCTTAGCCAATACCAAATGGTTTTGGTGACTGCTGCGTTATAATATAATTTGAGATTAGGTACAGCTAGGCCACCTCCATTTGATTTTTTTCTCATAAATTCCCTTGAAATTCTTGACTTTTGTTCTTCCATATGAATTTTGTTGTTATTTTTTTCTAGGTCATTATGATAATTTCTTGGGAGACTTATTGGTCTGGCACTAAATAAAGATATTAGTTTAGGGAGTATTGTCATCTTTATTATATTCACTTGGTCTATCCAAGAGCACTTAACATTTTTCCAATTATTTAAATCAGACTTTATTTGTGTGGAAAGTGTTTTGTAATTTTTCTTATATAACTCCTGTTCTTCTTTGGTCACAAATTCCTTCCTCCTCTACAAGACTGAGAGGTAAACTATCCTATGTTTCTCTAATTTATTTATGATTTCATTCTTTATGCCTAAATCAGGACCCATTTGATCTTATCTTGGTAATTTGTGTTAAGTGTGGGTCCATGCCTAATTTCTTCCATACTAATTTCCAGTTTTCCCAGCAGTTTTTTGTGAAATAATGAATTCTTATCCCAAAAGTTGGGTTCTTTGTGTTTGTCAAGTACTAGATTGCTTTAGTTATTAACTATTTTGTCTGTTGATCTATTCCACTGATCACCTTATCTATTTCTTAGCGAATACCATATGGTTTTGGTGATTCTTGCTTTATAATATAATTTTAGATCAGGTACAGCTAGGCCACCTTCATGTGATTTTTTTCTGTAATCTTTTTGCTAATATTTTATTTAAGATTTTAGCATCAATATTCATTAGGGAGATTGGTCTATAATTTTCTTTTTCTGTTTTCAAACTATTTGGTTTAGGTATCAGTACCATGTCTGTATCATAAAAGGAATTTGATAAGACTTCTTCAAACCATATTTTTTTTAATTTTATAATTAAAATTTTTTGACAGTACATATGCATGACTAATTTTTTTACAACATTATTCCTTGTATTTATTTTTCCAAATTTTCCCCTCCCTCCCCTAGATGACAGGCAATCCCATACATAATAAATATGTTACAGTATAACCTAGATACAATATATGTGGGTAAATCCAATTTTCATGTTGCATGGTAAGAATTGGATTCTGAAGGTATAAGTAACTTGGGTAGAAAGACAGTAATGCAAACAATTTATATTCAATTCCCAGTGTTCCTTCTCTGGGTATAGCTGTTTCTGTCTTTTACTGATCAACTTGGAAGTGAGTTGGATCTTCTTTATGTTGAAGATATCCACTTCAATCAGAATATGTCTTTATACAGTTTTGTTGTTGAAGTGTATAGTGATCTCCTTGCTCTGGTCATTTCCCTCAGCATCATTTAATGCAAGTCTTTCTAAACCTCTCTGTATACATCCTGCTGGTCATTTCTTACAGAGCAATAATATTCTATAACATTCATATACCATAATTTACCCAACCATTTTCCAATTGATGAACATCCATTCATTTTCCAGTTTCTAGCCACTACAAGAAAAGCTGCCACAAATATTTTGGCACATACAGGTCTCTTTCCCTTCTTTATTATTTCTTAAACCCTAGTTTTTCAAATAGTTTATATAACATTGGAGTTAATTGCTCTTTAAATGTTTGGTAGAATTCACATGTAAATCCATGTGGATTTTCTCTTAGGGAGTTGGTTAATAGCTTGTTCTATTTCTTTTTCTAAGATGGGACTGCTTAACCAATTTACTTCTTCCTTTGTTCATCATGGCAAGCTGTACTTTTGAAGGTATTCTTCCATTTCATTTAAGTTATCTAATTTCTTGGCATAAAGTGGGGCAATGTAATTCCTAATTATTGTTCTAATTTCCTCTTCATAAATAGTGGCTTCTCCCTTTTCATTTTTAACGCTAACAATTTCATTTACCTCTTTCCTTTTTTAAATTACATTTACTGTTTTTCTATTTTGTTGGTTTTTTTCATAAAAAGAACTCTTAGTTTTATTAATTAATCCAATAGTTTTGTGTTTTTCTTTTTACTTTAAGTTTTATTAATCTTTCATTTTATTTTAGTGTTTTTATGGGGGTTTTTAATTTGTTCCTTTTCTACCATTTTTAGTTCATTATTTGAAAAGAAAAACTGTTGGGAAAACTGGAAATTAGTATGGCAGAAATTAGATATAGAGAACTGACCCTAAATTATAAGAAATGAAACCATTCTCCAATTGAAAAATGGTCAAAGGATGTGAACAGACAATTCTCAGATGATGAAATTGAAATTATCAAATGCTTTTTCTGCATCTATTGAGATGATCATATGGTTTTTATTAATTTGATTATTAATATGGTCAATTATACTAATAATTTTCCTAAAATTAAATAAGCCATGCATTCCTGGTATAAATCCTACTTGATCATAGTGTATTATCCTAGTGATGATTTTCTGAATTCTTTTTGCTAATATCTTATTTAAGATTTTATCATCAATATTCATTAAGGAAATTGGTCTATAGTTTTCGTTCTCAGTTTTCGATCTACCTGGTTTAGGTATCAGTACCATGTCTGTGTCATAAAAGGAGTTTGGTAGGATTCCTTCATCCCCAATTTTTTTCAAATAGTTTATATAATGTTGGAGCTAATTGTTCTTTAAATGTTTGGTAGAATTCACATGTAAATCCCTCCAGTACTGGGGATTTTTTTGGGAGGAGTTGATTAATAGCTTGTTAAATTTCTTTTTTCTGAAATGGGACTATTTAAGCAATTTATCTCTTCCTCTGTTAATTTAGGAAGCCTCTATTTTTGGAGGTAGTCATCCATTTCACTTAAGTTACCAAATTTATTGTCATAAAGTTGAGCAAAATAACTCCTTATTATTTCTCTAATTTCCTCTTCATTGGTGGAATGATCCCCCTTTTCTCTTGTAAGACTAACGATTTGATTTTCCTCTTTCCTTTTTCTGATCAGATTTACCAAAGGTTTATCTATTTCATTGGCTTTTTCATAAAAGCAACTCTTGATTTTATTTATTAATTCAATAGTTTTTTTTTTTTTTTTTACTTTCAATATTATTGATTTCTCCTTTTAATTTTTGTATTTCAAGTTTGATTTTTGGTTGGGGGGGTTTAATTTGGTCTGTTTCTAGCTTTTTAAGTTGCAAGCCCAATTTATTAACCTTCTCTTTCTCTATTTTGTTCAAATAAGCCTCTAAAGATATAAAATTTCCCATTATTACCGCTTTAGCTGCATCCCAAAGATTTTGGTATGATGTCTCATCATTGTCATTATCTTGGGTAAAATTAGTAATTGTTTCTATAATTTGCTGTCTCACCCAGTCATTCTTTAAGATGAGATTATTCAGTTTCCAATTACTTTTTTGTCTATTTACCCCTAACTTATTAAATGTAGTTTTTATTGCATTGTGGTCTGAGAAGAAGCCTTTTATTATTTCTGCCTTCCTACATTTAATTTTGAGATCTTTATGTCCTCATATATGGTCAATTTTTGTATGGGTCCCATGAACTGCTGAGAAGAAAGTATATTCCTTTCTATCACCATTCAGTTTTCTCCAAAAGTCTATCATATCTCGTTTTTCTAATGTTCTATTTATTTTTTTTAAATTTCTTTCTTATTTGTTTTGTGGTTTGATTTGTCTAAATCTGAGAGTTCAAGGTTGAGATCTCCCACTATTATAGTTTTACTGTCTTTTAATTCTTGCAACTCTCTTAACTTTTCCTTTAAACAGTTAGATGCTATACCACTTGGTACATGTATGTTTAGTATTGATATGGCTTCATTGTTTATGCTACCTTTTAGCAGGATATAGTTTCCTTCCTTATCTTTTTTAACTAGATCAATTTCTGCTTTTGCTTGATCTGAGATAAGGATGGCTATCCCTGCTTTCTTAGCTTTACTTGAAGCATAATAAATTCTGCTCCAACCTTTTACCTTTACTCTGTATGTATCTCTCTGCTTTAAGTGTGTATTCCTGTAAGCAACTGTAAACAATTGTAGGGTTCTGACTTTTGATCCAGTCTGCTACCCATCTTCGTTTGATGGGAGAGTCCATCCCATTCACATTTACAGTTAAAATTATTAATTGTGTATTTCCTGCCATCATATTATCCCCAGATTATGATTTTTCCCTTGACCCCCCTGAACCCCTTCCCCAATATTTAATTTATAGACCCCACTTGTGATGCACTGCCCTCCCTTTTTACTATCCCTCCCCCCTCTTTCCCAATACCTTACCTTTTCTTGTACTCTTCCCTTATTCCTGTTTCCTTTTTCCTTTTCCTCTCCCACCTTTTAATGAAGTGAGAGAGAATTTTCTGAAAAACAAATATGTCAATTATTTACTCTTTGAGCCTACTCTGATGAGAGAAAGATTCACACAATGTTTCACCCTCTCTATAAATTCCCTCAGATGCGGTATATTTTTCTATGCCTCTTACTGGGACATAATTCCTCTTTTTATCACTCCTTTCCCTTTTTCTGATACTACCCCCTTCCCTTTACTACTCCCCCCTCTTTTTTATCAGTAAAATCAAATTATCCATGCAGACTTTCTATATATCCACAACACAGATACAGTTCTCAAGAGTTTTTTTACCTTTTTCTGTTTCTCTTCAGTCTTTTGGATGTAGATCAAATTTTATGTTTAAGTTTGGTTTTTTTCTTAGAAACAAATGGAATTCCTCTGTTTCATTAAATGACTATCTTCTTCCATGGAAGAAAATGCTAAACTTACCTGGATAGTTTATTCTTGGTTGCAATTCTTGATCTTTTGCCTTTTGGGATATCAGGTTCCAGGCCTGATGGATCTTTTAATGTGGAGTCAGCCAGATCTTGAGTGACCCTTATTTTGGTCCCTTATTGCTTTTTCCTAGCTGCTTGCAATATGTTTTCCTTTGTTTGGTGGTTCTGCAGCTTAGCCACAATATTCCATGGAGTTCTTTTTTTAGGGTCTTTTTCAGAATGTGTTTGATGAATTCTTTCAACACCTATTTTGCCTTCTGTTTCTATTATCTCTGGATAGTTCTCTTTGATGATTTCCTGTAAAATAGAATCTAGGCTCTTTTTTGGTCATAGTTTTCGTGAAATCCAATTATCCTCAGATTATCTTCCCTAGAACTATTTTCCAGGTCTATAGATTTTCCAAGTAAGTATTTGAGGTTATTCTCCAGCTTTTCATTTTTTTTTTTTTGTTTTGATTCACTGATTCTTGGGTTCTCAATGAATTATTCATTTCTGTTTCCTTTGTGCTGGTTTTTAATGAGTTATTTCTTTCTTCACATTTTTTAGTTCTTTTTGTATATGCCCAGTTGAGTTTTTAAATGAATTATTTTGCTCTATTGACTTTTTTCCATTTCCCTAATTTTTTTAGAGTTATTTTCTTTTTCAAATTCAGAAATCCTACTTTCTTGAGAATTTTTTATCTTTTCCAATTCAGAAATCCTACTTTCCTGTGATTTTTTAACCTTTTCTAATTCACAAATTTTGTTTCCTTGCATCTCCTGTGAATTCTTTATTTTTTCCAACTCAAATTTCAGAATGTTGTTATTCTCTATCATAGCTTTTCTTTCCTTTCCCCATTTTTCTTCAAACTCTCTTAACTTTTTAATAGTCTCTTCTAGGAGAGAGTTATGTGATTGGGGGGGAAGGTATTGTTCTCCTTTAGAGTGTTATCTGCTGACTCTCTGCTGTTAACTTCCTTGGGGTTGGATACCCGCTCTTTCTCTGTGTAGAAGGAATCAATAGTTCTCTTCACCCTTTTACTCATGGTTAAAAATCTTTTGGGGTCTGATCTTGGGTTAAGAAGTTTATTTATTAATTTCTTTACCAGCTTCCTCCCGGACCAGGTGGATGCAGCGGCTCCTGTGTCTGAGCTAAGAGATAGCTCTGGGAGAGAGTTCCCCTCCCCCTCCCTGGAAGTGCCTCAGAGGTGATTAATAGGACAGTGCTGTGAGGGTTGCCCAATGAAGGACCCCACTATGTGTCCTAGAGACTTCCTTGAGGTTTAAGACTGAACAGTAAAGGTGACACAAAGCCCAGCCAATGCATTCTGTGGGGCATGGATAACAGCAACTGATGTGAAAATGCCCTGCTCTCAAACTGTAAGTGTCTGCCCGGAAACTGCAGTCCCTATTTCAAAGATTCTGCTTCTCTTGGACTTCTGTGGCTGAGTTCTACAGCATGTGGCCAAGCCCGGCACTATGTGGATTTGATGTTGCCTCGGGTTGTGTCCCCGCTGTTCAAGCTCTTAACTATCCCAAGGTGAAGCCCGAACAACAGATAGTGGCTGCACAGCCATGCTGAGATCTGTTAGGTCACTTCCAGATTGGGGTGGATCTAGTATCTGGCTTTATATTTTAAAGTGGCTTGATTTATCTTCTGAACTGCTCTTTTATAAGCAGAGAAGAGCTAACACCCTTGCCAGATTCCTCTATCTCAGTGTCTTCTTTGATCCCAGATTTCTCCCCAACCCGATCGGCACAGTGTGCTAGCATCTAACCCTGTCTGTGCTGGCCTTTTTATTTCCTCCCCTTGGAACCGACCTTTTCAGTTGAAATTCCAGATTTTCTTCAGCTGGTATGTTGTGCTTGCAATACTTGTGGTTTCTATCAGTCCAGCATTATTTTTGAGGCTAATTTAACTAATTGGTAATGAGAGAAGAAGGGAGCTTACAGATTTGCTATTATCTTCTCTGCCATCTTGGCTCCTCCCCCCATCCTAGATATTTTGGTATGACGTTTCATTATTGTAATTTTCTTGGGTGAAGTTAATAATTATGTCCATGATTTGCTGTTTCAACCAATCATTCTTAGTATGAGATTATTTAGTTTCCAATTATTTTAGTGTATTTTCCCCTGGCTTTTTATTGAATGTAATTTTCTTTACATCATTGTCTGAAATTTCTCTCTTACTGCATTTGAGTTTGAGGTTTTTATGTCCTAATATATGGTCTGAAAATGATACATTTACCATTTCTGCCTTACTGCATTTGATTTTTAGGTTTTTATGTCCTAGTATATGATCAATATTTGTATAGATTCCATAAACTGCTGAGAAGAAAGTGTACTCCTTTCTGTCTCCATTTAGTTTTCTCCAAAGATCTATCATATCTAACTTTTCTAGTATTCTATTTACCTCTTAGATTTCTTTCTTATTTATTTTGTGGTTTGATTTATCTAATTCTTAGAATGCAAGGTTGAGATCTCCCACTATTATAGTTTTGCTGCCTATTTCTTCTTGCAGCTCTCTTAATTTTTCTTTTAAGAATTTAGATGATACACCACTTGGTTCATATATGTTTAATATTGATACTGCTTCATTATCTATGCTACCCTTTAGCAAGATATAGTGTCCTTCCTTTTCTCTTTTAATTAGATCAATTTTTGCTTTTGCTTGATGTGAGATGAGGATGGCTACCCCTGCTTTTTTGGCTTCACCTGAAACATAGTAGATTGTGCTCAAACCTTTTACTTTTACTCTGTATGTGTCACCCTGTTTCAGGTGTGTTTCCTGTAAACAACACATTGTAGGATTCTGTCTTTTAATCCAGTCTGCTAACTGTTTCCTCTTTATAGGGGAGTTTACTTCATTCACATTTATGGTTAAAATTACTAATTCTGTATTATTTGCCATCTTCTTAACCTTTATTATGCTTTTCTCCTTTCCTTCCCTCTTACCCCCCTCTCCAGTATTAAAATTGTGAGCACCACTTGCTTCTCACAATCCTCTCTTACCTTAGAGTTCCTCCCCCTATTTTACCCTCTTTCCTCACAATTTCTGTATAAGCTTCTGCTTAGTTACTCCTTCCCTTTTTACTTTTCCCCTGTTACTTTTCAATGAAATGGAAGGAGTTTTACCATAAATCCAATATGTCTATACTTTTCTTTTTAAGCCAATTCTGATTAGAATATGATACACACTATATTCATCTCCCTTCATTTTTTATCTCAGATATAATAGGTTACCTTTGCCTCTTTGTGTGATGTAGTACCCCCCACTTTACCCTTTTTCTGGTACAATTTCCTTTCCACCTCTAGTTTCTAGAATATATTATACATGTGTTCTTATTTATTTTTATAGCAGAAATATAGTTCCTAAGATTTCTTTTTACCTTTTTAGGACTCTCTTTATTCTATATTTGAAGACCAAACTTTTTGTTTAGATCCATTTTTTTTCATCAAAAATGAAAATGCTCGTTTTGGCTGTGTAAATTATTTTTTGGCTGCATACCAAGTTCTTTAGCTTTTTGGAATATCAGATTCCAGGCCCTTTGATCCTTTAATGTGGATGCTGCTAGGCCCTTGGTAATCCTTACTGTGACTCCTGTATATTTGAATTTTTCTAGCAGCTTGTAATTTCATATATATATATATATATATATATATATATATATATACCTGTTAGGTTTGATGGTTCTGGAATGTGATCACTATATTTATTGGAGTTTTGATTTTATGGTCCCTTTCAGTAAGTGATCGATGAATTCTTTCAATGTCTATTTTACCCTCTGTTTCTAAAACATCTGTATAGTTCTCTTTCATAATTTCCTGGAAAAACAGTGTCCAGGCTCTTTTTTTCATAATATTTTTCAGGAAGTCCAATAATTCTCACATTGTCTCTCCTAGATCTATTTTTCAGGTCTGTTGTTTTCCCAAGAAGGTATTTGACCTTTATTTCCATTGTTTCATTTCTTTGGATTTTGCTTGACTGATTCTTGGTGTCTCCTCTAGTCATTCAATTTCATTTGTTCAATTCTTATTTTCAATGAATTATTTACTTCACTCACTTTTTAAATATCTTTTTCTAATTGTCCAATTGAATTTTTAAGGGAGTTGTTTTCTTCTATGGAATGTTTTTCCACTTCAACAATTTTAGTTTTTAAAGAGCTATTTTCTTTTTCCAACTCACTAATTTTGTTTTTCAAGTGTTTGATTTCTTTATCCACTCTATCTTTAAATGAGTGGGCTAATTTATCCAGACTCTCTTATGAATTTTCCTTTTCCTTTTCCCATTTTTCTTGTAGTTCTCTTGTGAAAGCCTTTTGAATTTCTTTTATGAGAGTTTTGTTAGTTGAGGACCAGATCATATCTCCCTTTGGGTATTCATCTGGACATAGTCTGTTTTTAGTCTCCTTAGGGTTTAAAGTCTGCTCTCTATCCATATAGAAGCTATCAATTGTTAAGAGTCCTTTTAAATTTTTTGCTCATTTTATCAGAGAAGCATCAAAGAAAACAAACTAATAAGAAAAACAAATGCAGTCTTTTTTTTTTTTTTTTACTGGGCTTCATCTATAGACTGCAGGGCACAGCAGTGAGACACTAGCAGGATAGCAATGGCTGCACTGAGTCTGCACTCTTAGACTCTGAGGCTCTAGGAGCCTGCTGAGACGCTCCAGGTGGAAGTGGCCAGGTCACGAGAGACCACGAGGGTTTTAGTCTTTACCTCCTGGGTTTCCAGCTTCTCTGCTGAACTTAGCTTGCTGCCAAGACCAAATATCCACACTGTGTAAAGGTCTTTCAGCAGAAAGTGCAGAAATAACATCTCTCCTCTGCTCCAGTCTGCTCTGTGTGAGCTGTCTTTTGTGCTCTCACTTCCTGCTCTCAGTCCGCTCCAGATGTAGCCTTCCCATCCCAGGGCAAAAACAGACCTTTACAGGCAAATTTCAAGGATGTTTTTTAATTGGTAATTATTTGTGGATTTTTTCAATCAAGCACTAATTCCAAGGCTTGTCATGAAATAAATTCTGAGAGCAAAGACAGAGATTAAATACATGTGTGTCCTCTCTGCCATCTTGGCTGGAAGTCAATTCTAATTTTAATTTTTTTCATTTACTTTTTTATTTCTTTTTGTATTTGTCCAATTGAGTTTTTAAGTGAGTTGTTTTGTTCTATGGATTTTTTTTTCTGTTTTGCAAATTTCATTTTTTAGAGAGCTATTTTTTCCAATTCATTAATTGGAATTGTTTACCTTTTCCAATTCACTAATTCTGTTTTTCAGAAATTTGATTTCTTTATCCATTCTCTCTTTAAATGAGTCGGATGAGTGATCCAGACACTCTTGCCAAGCTTCCCTTTCCTTTCCCAATTTTTCTTCTAGCTCTCTTGTAAGAGCTTTTTTTAAGTTTCTTCTATGAGAGTCTTATGTGGTAGGGACCAGATCATATCCCTCTTTGGGGTTTCATCTAGAGACAATCTGTTTTTAGTTTCCTCAGGGTTTGAAGTCTGTTCTCTATCAGTATAGAAGTTATCTATAGTTAGAGCTCAATTTAACTTTTTACTCATTTTGACAAAAAAGAAACAAAGAAAACAAACAAACAAACAAAAGGAAATGCTGTCTGTTTTTTGGGAAGCATTGTATTATTAGGCTTCCTCTACAGACTATAGGAGGTAGCAATGAAACACCAGTGGAACAACAATTTATACTCACAAAAAAATAGGGGCTGTTTTCTCTTCCTTCAGTGTAATCACCAAGGCTGTCATTTATGATCCTTCATCTCCTCTTCATTCATGTATGCCATTGTTGTTCCACTGAACAAAGAAATCATTGGATTGTACAAACCATCATATGCTGGATCTTTGGTGAATGGGCAGTTAACATGGTAAAATGCAGATGATCAGAACAAAAAAGCAGAGTATTCCAGAACAGGTGAGAAAACAGCCATTCTCTGAAACTCTGAGAGCATGCTGTGTCACTCTGGCTATTAGGTGGATGTGGTCAGGTCCCTAGAGACCCCAGTGTTTTGCAATTGAAGTCTTTCCCCCATGTATTTGTATCATCTCTGCTGATCTACTGGCTTGCTGCCGGGACAAAGAAGTTCACACTGGGTAAAGTTCTAAACACACGTTTTCTGAAGGCTGTGACTATATCCCATCCCTTTCTAGTCTGCTCAGTGTGAGCTGCCTTCCATGCTCTCACTGCCTGCCTGCAGTCTGTACCTGGTCTAACCACCCCCACCCATGAGCAAAAACAGACCTTTTCTGGTGAATTTCAAGGCTATCTTCTGTTGGTATTGTATTTGTGTTTTTTTTTTCAGTCATGTATTAATTCTGAGGCTGTATCATGAAAAAAAGTAGTCTGAGGGCAAGAAAGAGCTTAGATAGATGTGTGTGTTTTCTCCACCATCTTGGCCAGAAGTTAACAAGCATTTCATAAATGCCACAAAATGTAAAGTGATAAGCTAGGGATAAGAAAAATAAGATAGAGGGGAGAGTAGGAGAGAGTAACAAAGCAGAGGAAGGGAGAAGAAGGGAGAAGAGGGATGGAAGAGAACATAAAGCAGGGGAGGAAAGGAAAGAAAGAAAAGGAAGGAGAAGGAAAGGGAAGAACAGGAGTCTCTATTTTTAAAGAGTACCCAGGAAGCTATGAATGCATATGTGTGTATATAAGTATGAATGTTTGTATATAATAGTATAGATACAGGTATATGGAATATGATAATATTCCATAGATAGATAAATGATAGATGTACAAATATACATATATCAGTCATGCATGTGTATCTTGTATTATATGTATGTATTATAGCATATTGTTATGGGCAAATGAAAAATCCTGAAAAATTACTCTAGAATAATTTGAAAAGGATGATATTACTTCCAATTGTAGGAGAATGGAAGGCTTCCTGGAGGAAGCTGTCTTGGAGAGAGTAAATATATTCAGTATACATGAATGAAGAGGAGATGAAGGATCATAAATGACAGCCTTGGTGATTACACTGAAGGAAGAGATGACAAGTTGTGAAAATATTTATTCTCACAAAAAAATAGGGGCTGTTTTCTCACCTGTTCTGGAATACTCTGCTTTTTTGTTCTGATCATCTGCATTTTACCATGTTAACTGCCCATTCACCAAAGATCCAGCATATGATGGTTTGTACAATCCAATGATTTAAAAATGTTATTTATTTAATGACAAATCTACAATTTGTGTCATCAAATACAACTGCTCACATTCTGTAGAGATTTCTGGCTGGTTGTTTATATAAATGAGAGTTTTCTCATAATAAAATCAATTTTGTGAAAGAATAATCAGTCAGGCACTCTGTGTTTTCCTAAACACTCCTGTGTTTTAATATTCAGTTCACTGAAAGCCAATTTCCAACTATTTTTGTCATGGCAAAAAAATGTTAGAGCTTCTCACTATGACCTTTACTACAGATCACCAAACTAAAAGTATTTAACAGGACCTGAGAGTACTCTGCTGTAAATTACTATTTCTTATACTTATCAAATATATAACTTGAGAATATGTGAGCCTTGGTATCCTAATTCACAAAAGGGAGTAAAAATCATTGCAATATTTACTTAATAGACTTGTTATTTTAAGTACTCTGCAAAAGTCAAAACTATTAATATTATAAATATTGTTGGTGTCATTTGTCACCAGCAAATCCATATAATGCTAAAGAAACATTTAACATTCAATCAAGATATTTAAGTACCTTTATATATAAAATACATTTTAGGCACATTTGACTAGAACTTGGAAAACTTATACTCTTGCCTTGAGTTTTTCACTGAGAATATGATAATGGACAAGCCTTTTCTTTTATTTAGGACTCAGGTTTTACTTGTAAAATTAGAGTCTTGATTAAATAATTTGGAGAGACCCTTCTAGAGTTAATATTTTATCATTGCATAAATGATGGGGGATATTTTGCCAATGATAAAGAGCTTTCAGGAAGACTAGATTCTATAATTCCCTGTGGGAGAAGAACTTACCTCTCTAACAAGGTGAAAACTTCACTTCATCTTTACATGCCTAGTCCAAATATACACACAATCACATATGCAAACATAGACATATAATTATAAAATAAAAAGAGCTGACATGAGTATCCTATTTTAAAATTTATAATATACTTTCTATTATTTTTAATCTTTAGAATTGCAATAACAATAATTACAAAAATAACAATAACATATCTTAGTCTAATATAATTTATTGATATTTGCAAAGTAATTTAAATATTATCAAAATTTATCTTCACAATGACTGGGACCATTTTATAAATTATTTTGCAGCGTGGTATATTGAGGAATGAACTAGACTTGATGCCTAAAGATTGAATATAAGACTTATCTTTGACATTTAATAAATATGCCAAACAGGCTATCATTTCAATTTTCTGATCCTAGATTTGTAATTCAAAAAATGGGAATAAACATTTCTGCAGTCAATATTTAAAATTGATATGAAGAAGTAGACACTATGGGGCAGCTATTTGGTATGGTAGATAGAGCACCAGTCCTGAAGTTCAGAAGTACCTGAGTTCAAATCCAGTCTCACATAATACTTACTACATGTAATAACCCTAGGCAAGTCACTTAACCCCAATTGCCTCAGTCAAAAACATAAGTAGATGCAATTATCTTCATTTTATAGATGAAGAAACTGAGGCTGAGAGAGGTAGATGAATTGCCCAAAATCATATAGCTAGTATGTCAGCAAACATTTGAATTCAGGTCTCTGTGATAAGATCCATTGCTGTAGTTATCATGTTACCTATCTGATTTCTTTAGCAGTCATATCTGTGTTATTTTCTCTATCTTACAAATTAGGAATCTAAACCTGAGAAAAGTCAACAAGTAGTCCATGATGATTCAGCTTAAACTCAAGTCTTCCTGACTCCAATGAATTAAGACACAAAGTGAAACAGAAATGTAGAGACAAATAAGTAAGTCAACAAGAATTTAAGTTCCTATTCTTTGCTAAACGTGTGCTAAGTTCTCTGACTACAATTATTCAGGCATATACTTCATAGGGCTCCAAAGCCAGAGTGAAGAGTGAATTCCCTGTCCAAAAATATTAGTTGTAAAACCTTGAGGAAATTATTTATTCCCTTCACTCCTTTACTCTTAGGTTTGCAAATATATAGTATAGCATTGTTAGCAACAGGTATTTATCTGTTGAAGAGGATATGAGAAAATTGGAACAGTAATATACTGTTTATTCTACCATTCTTCAACAGGATAGTCATCCTTTCAATTTCCACTTACTAGCCCCTACAAAAAGGGCTGCCACAAACATTTTTGCATATACATATCTCTTTCCCTTTTTTAAGATCTCTTTGGGGTATAAGCTCAGTAGTAACACTAATGGATCAAAGCACATGTACAGTTTGATGACTTTTTGAGTGTAGTTTCAAAGTGCTCTCCAGAATGATTAAATCCATTCACAATTCCACCAACAAAGTATCAATGTCCTAGTTTTCCCACATCTCCTCTAACATTCATCATTATCTTTTCCTGCCATCTTCACCAATCTGATAGGTGTGTAGTGGTATCTCAGAGTTGTCTTGATTTGCATTTCTTTGATCAATACCCATTTGGAGCACCTTTTCATATGACTAAAAATAGTTTCAATTTCTTCATCTGAAAATTGTTTATTGATATCCTTTGTCCATTTATCATTTGGAAAATGGCTTGACTTACTATGTAATAGAACCATTTATGTATCTTGGAAATGTAAAGGCTTCATTTCTAAATTATATAAAGGTTTAACTCAAATTTATAATAGTCTAAGCAATTCTCCATTTGACAAATGGTGAAAGGATATCAACAGATAATTTTCAGATGATGAAATTGAAACTACTTGTAGCCACATGAAAAAATGCTCCAAATCACTAATAATCAGAGAAATGCAAATCAAGACAACTCTGAGATACCACTACACACCTGTCAGATTGGCTAAGATGACAGGTAAAGATAATGAATGTTGGAGGGGATGTGGGCAAACTGGGGCACTGATACATTGTTGGCTGAATTGTGAATGAATTCAACCATTGTGGACAGCAGTTTTGAACTATGCTCAAAAAGTTATCAAATTGTGCATACCCTTTGATCCAGCAATATTTCTATTGGGATTATATCCCAATGAAATCTTAAAAGAGGGAAAGGGATCCACATGTGCAAAAATGTTTGTGGCAGTCTTTTTATAGTAGCAAGAAACTGGAATCTGAATGGATGCCCATCAATTGAAGAATGGCTGAATAAATTGCTTTTATATATCATAATGAATGCAATGGAATATGATTGTTCTGTAAGAAACGAGCAGCAGGATGATTTCAGAGAGGCTTGGAGGGATCTACATGAACTGATTCAAAGTGAAATGAGCAGAACCAAGAGATCATTATACACAACAAACACAGCAACACAAGAATATGTGATGATCAATTCTGATGGACATGGCTGTCTTCAACATTGAAATGATTTGGACAAGTTCCATTTGTGCAGTGATGAAGAGAACCATCTACACCCACAGAGAGAGAACCATGGGAACAGAGAGTGGAACACAGCATAGCATTCTCACTCTCTCTTTTTTATTATTTGTTTTCATTTTGTTTATTTTTTCTCAGTTTTTCTTTTTCTTCCTTCTTGATCTGATTTTTCTTAAGCAACTTGATGGCTGTGTGAATTTTTTTTTTACAAATATTGAATCTGGTATGTTTTTTGGCATATTTGGCATGTATTGGACAGCCTGGTAGGTTGAGGATGGCATGGGGGAAGAAAGGCAAAATTTGAGGCAGGGGATTATGCAGGGATAATTGCTAAAAAAAAATTACCCAGGCATATGCACTATGAATAAAAGTTTTAATCAAAAAGGAAATTAAAGAGGTAGAAGAAAAAGTGAGAAAAGAAATGTGAAGTATACAGAAAAGAGTCAAACTTATAAAAGGAAAGGAAAAAATGCATGAAGAAAACAACTTTTTAAACAATAGAATTAACTAAGTGGAAAAAGAGATATAAAAAGGGCATCTAGGTGGTATAGATGATAGAGCATCAGACCTGAAATCAGAATGACCTGAGTTCAAATCTGGTCTCAGATGCTTAACACTTGCTAGCTATGTGACCCTGGACAAGTCATTTAACCCCAATTGCAACATGGGAAAAAAAGAAAAAGATGCAAAAGCTAACTGAAGAAAATGACATTAAAATCATAACAGAGCAAATGGAAGTTAATGACTTTGTGAGACAGCAAGATCAAATAAAGTAAAAAAAGAAAGAAAAACCTGAAATAAAATATGAAATTTTTTTTTGGAAAAACAGCCAGCCTGGAAAATAGGTTAAGAAGAAAATGTAAAAATTATTGGCCAGCCTGAAGGCCATGAGCAAAGGAAAAACCTGGATAGCATTCTACAAGAGATCATTAAGGAAAGTTGCCCCAATATTCTAGAAAGAGAAGGAGAAATGCTGATTTAAAGAATTGAGCAGTTGCCTAAAGATTCCATGAGGAAAACATTAAGGAATATTGCTGCAAAACTACAAAAATACAATCTCAAAGAGAAAATACTACAAGCTGCCAGAAACACACACACACACACACACACACACACACACACACACACACACACACACATACACACAAACAAACAAACAAACAAAAAACACTTCAGATATCAAGGAGCAACAGTAAGGATTACCCAGGATTAGCTGTTTCTACAATAAAGAATTGGAGAGCCTGAAAAACATATTCCAGAAGGTAAAGGACCTGGGGTTAAAATCAAGAATTAATTACCCAGTAAGTTTCAGCAGCATCTTTCAAAGGAGGCTATGGAGTTTCCATGAAGTAAAAGACTTTCAATTATTTCTATTGAAAAAAACCATAACTAAACATAACATTTAATCTACAAACACAGGAATCAAGAGAAGCATAGAAAAGTAAATAGGGAATATATATATATATATATATATATATATATATATATATATATATATATATATATATATATATAAAATTTAAACTGTTTACACCCATAGATGGAAAATGACTAAATGACTAACTCTTGAGAACTGTATCTGTCACTGAGGTGGTGAGAGGGACTGAGTGTGTGGTTGTGAAAGGACTGTGATGTGTGGTTGTGAATGGACTATGATGTGCGATGTGATGACATCAAAGCATTCAGGGGTGAGAAAGTGTCTGAAATGGAAATAAAGAAGGAAAGGGGACATAAAATAAGAAAATTAGTTCACATGAAAAGGTACATAAAACCTATTACAATTTAGGAAAAGGAGAGAAGGTGTTGAGCACTGTCCAAAGCTTGATCTCATCAGTTTTGGATCTATGAGGGAATAAATTAATCTTTTATTTGGGCATAAAATGTATATAAACCTATAAAGAATTAGGAGGAAAAAGAGGGAGAAAAGGAGGGGCAGGGTAGGCGGAAGAGCATAAATGTTAGGGAGAAAGAAAAGAGGAGTGAAGGGATGATAGAAGATAAGGCAGTTAGTGAAGTGGATTAAAAACACTACTAAGAGAAGGGGGAGAAGGAATAGGAGATAAGGTACTGGATGGGATTGGGTAAAAATAATAGTAAGAAAAGGGGAGGGTTGAAAGGACATAGGGTAATGTATGGGGAGAGTATAAAAAACATACAAATAAAGATAGTAGAAAGAGAGAACAAAAGTATATATAGGGAAGAAAATAGAATGGAGGGAAATATAGATCTAGTAATCATATCTGTGAATGTCAATGGGATAGATACAGAAAAACTTATGATAAAATATTAGACAAAATTGGAAGGGAAGCAATAATCTGGGGAAAAATTACATTCAAGGATTCTGATAAAGACCTAATTTCTAAATTATATAGAGAATTGACTCAAATTTATAAGAATTCAAGACATGTTCCAATTTATAAATGGTCAAAGGATATGAACAGACAATTTTCAGATGAATAAATTTAAAAAATTTCTAGTCATATGAAAAGGTGATCTAAATCACTGTTGATCAAAGAAATAAAAATTAAGGTAAGGCTGAGGTACATTCTCAGATTGACTAAGATGACAGGAAAAGGGGAGCCAAGATGGCGGAGAAGGAACATGCAACTTTCTAAGGTCCTCTCATACCTCAAGACCAATTATTAAATTCAGCCTTAAAAATAGTGTTTGACTGTCAAAATTCACTAAGACTAGAAGTATAACTTGTGATATGAAGACTGAAAGTTCATCAGAAAAGGCTTGTCCTGAAGGGCCAGAAAAAATTGGCACAAAAAAAACAGGGAAATACAGGAGGTTGGCAGACAGAGTGGACAGGAGGAAGGGGTGGCCTCTTTGGTTAGAAAAACTACAGAGATGACTCTGGCATAATCTGATTGATCTGCCTTCGTTGTAAAGCAGCAGAACAGCAGATAATTTTTTATCATTATTATTAAAGAAAACAGTTTCTTTCTTTCTTTCTTTCTTTCTTTCTTTCTTTCTTTCTTTCTTTCTTTCTTTCTTTCTTTCTTTCTTTCTTTCTTTCTTTCTTTCTTTCTTTCTTTCTTTCTTTCTTTCTTTCTTTCTTTCTTTCTTTCTTTCTTTCTTTTTTAAGTGCCTGAACCTGAATTTTTTTAAATTAATTTTTATAATTATAACATTTTCTTTGACAGTACATATGCATAGGTAATTTTTTTTTACAACATTATCCTTTGTACTCCCTTCTGTTCCAAATTTTCCCCCTCCTTCCCTCCACCCCCTCCTCTAGATGGCAGACATTCCCATACATATTAAATACCTTATAGTATATCCTAGGTAAAATATATATGTGCAGAACCGAATTTTGTTGCTGTTGTTATTGCAAAGGAAGGATTGTATTCGGAAGGTAAAAATAATCTGGGAAGAAAAACAAAACAAAACAAAAACAAAAACAAAACAAACAAACAACAAAAAAAACCAATGCTCACAGTTTACACTCATTTCCCAGTGTTCCTTTTCTGGATGTAGCTGATTCTGTCCATCATTGATCAAATGGAGTTGGATTAGCTCTTCTCTATGTTGAAGATAAATACATCCTCATAAAGTATCATTGTTGAAGTGTATAATGATCCCCTAGTTCTGCTCGTTTCACTCAACATCAGTTGATGTAAGTCTCTTCAAGCCTCTCTGAATTCCTCCTGTTGGTCATTTGTTACAGAAGAATAATATTCCATAACAGTCATATACCATAATTTACCCAACCATTCTCCAATTGATGGACATCCATTCATTTTCCAGTTTCTAAGCCACTATGAAAAGGGCTGCCACAAACATTTTGGCACATACAGGTCCCTTTCCCTTTTTTAGTATTTCCTTGGGATATAAGCCCAGTAGTAGCACTGCTGGGTCAAAGGGTATGCACATTTTGATAACTTTTTGGGCATAATTCCAGATTGCTCTCCAGAATGGTTGGATTCTTTCACAACTCCATCAACAATGCATCAATGTCCCAGTTTTCTCACAGCCCCTCCAACATTCATCGTTATTTGTTCCTGTCATCTTAGCCAATCTGACAGGTGTGTAGTGGTATCTCAGAGTTGTCTTAATTTGCATTTCTCTGATCAACAGTGATTTGGAACACTTTCATATGAGTGGAAATAGTTTTAATTTCATCATCTGAGAATTGTCTGTTCATATCCTTTGACCATTTATCAATTGAAGAATGGCTTGATTTCTTATAAAATTAAAGTCAATTCTCTGTATATTTTGGAGATGAGGCCTTTATCAGAACCTTTAACTGTAAAAATGTTTTCCCAATTTTTTATTTTCCTTCTAATCTTATTTGCATTAGTTTTGTTTGTGCAAAAACTTTTTAATTTGATGTAATGAAAAGTTTCAATTTTGTGATCAATAATAGTCTCTAGTTCTCCCTTGGACAGAAATTCCTTCCTCCTCCACAAGTCCGAGAGGTAAACCATCCCATGTTCCTCCAATTTATTTGATTTCGATCTTTATGCCTAAATCTTGGACCCATTTTGATCTTATCTTAGTATGTGGTGTTAAATGTGGGTCCATGCCTAGTTTCAAACAGCAGAGAAATTAAAGCCAAAGGCAAAGGGTACTCTAAAAAGCACCAGAACCTAACAGGACCTGGCTATACCCACCCAAAACTAGAAGTGACTCAGCACAGACCACAACACAGCTGTACAGCCCCATTCTGCAGTATAGGGCTTTTCCTCGGGGCAGTTACAAATCTATACATCAAGGATGCACATCCAGGGGCAGCCTCTAATCTGCACAGTGGGGGGCTTGATCTGGAGCAATAGAACTTTCACAGCACGATTGTCCTTCCCTTGGCAAAGGAATTTCTAGTCAGTGCGGGGCTATTCACTTGTCAGATGCAAATACCCACAGCCCCACATTGGGCTTTGGCTTGGGGTAGTGACACTTTCACTGCAAAATCTCAAGCCTCAGAGCACTTGCTAATCCATATAGCTAGGCTCTTCACTGGGCACTTCCCACATCTCAACCCATGCTAATGGAGTTTGAATCACTTCCAGTGGGAAATTCTTTCCCAGAGCACTCCTGTACCTGGCCCCTCTTTGTAGCCAGTTGGCACATAACTTTTCTTTGCAGAGGAAGCTGGTAACATCTTTAACCTGAAGGCAGACCCTACACGCTTAAAATAATGAGAAAAAAATCAAAAGGATGATGGGTAGCTTCTATGCAGAAATACAGCAGGTTATCAACTCCAAGGAGACTAATACTAAACAGCCTCCAGACAATACACACCCCAAATAATGCTCTCCTAGAAAAGACTATTAAAAATCTCAAAAGACAGAAGAAAAATGGGGAAAGGAAAGAGAAGTTATGCAAGAGAATAACAATTTCCTGAAATGTGCATTGGAAAAGGTAAAAAACTCCCAGGAAAGTAGGATTGGTGAATTAGAAAAAGAAAATAACTCACTAAAACAAACAAACAAACAAACAAACCAACAACAACAACAAAAAAAACACAGTGAAATGGAAAATAATTCCATGGGGCAAAACCACTCATTTAAAAATTCAATTGAAAATATACAAAAAGAAATTTAAAAAAATCTAATGAAGAAAACTCATTAAAAATCAGAACTGAACAAATAGAAATGAATGATTCCCTCAGACATCCAGAATCAGTCAAGCAACATCAAAAAAAATTAAAAATAGAAAGAAATATTACATATCTACTTGGAAAAACAACAGACCTGAAAAATAGATCTAGGAGAGATAATTTGAGGATTATTGGACTTCCAGAAAATTATGATGAAGAAAAGAGACTAGATATTATTTTACAGGAAATCATCAAAGAGAACTGCCCAGAAGTAATAGAAACAAAAGGGAAAATAGGCATTGAAAGAATTCATCAAACATGTTTTGAAAAAGACCCTAATTAAAAACAAACAAACAAACAAAAAACACTATAGAATATTGTGGCCAAATTTCAGAACTATCAGAAAAAGGAAAAACTATTACAAGCAGCCAGGAAAAAAAATTCAAATATTGAGTTACCACAATAAGGATCACTCAAGATCTGGCTGCATCCACACTAAAGGATCAAAGGGCCTGAAATCTGATATTCCAAAAGGCAAAAGAACTTGGAATGCAACCAAGAATAAACTGACCAGCTAAGCTGTGCATTTTCTTCTATGGAAGAAGATGGAAATTTAATGACTCAGAAGAATTTCATTTGTTTCTAAGGAAAAAAATATCTAAACAAAAAGTTTGATCTCTGACTTCTGGCCAAGATAGCAGAGAGGAGGCAAACAGCTGCTTGAGTTCTGCGTTTTCTCTCAGAATTTACTTCATGACAAGCCTCAGAATTAATGCTTGATTGGAAAAGAAACCCAAAAATAATCACCAACAGAAGACATCCTTGAAATTCGGCAGAAAAGGTCTGTGTTTGTTCAGGGGAGGGGACGAACAGACTGGGCCAGATTGAGGGCAAGCAGCAAGAGTGAGGAGGCAGCTCCCACAGCTCAGAACTGAGGGGAAAGGGCTCGATCTCTTCTATTTCTGCAGAACAACCTTTACCCCAGTGTGGATATTCCGTCTTGGCAGCAAGCCAGAAGCAGCAGAGAAGGTGTAACATCGGAGGTAAAGAATAAAATACCAGAAAGTTATCATCTCTATGACTCGGCCATCCCCACCCCCACCCAGAGTGACTCAACAGGTTTTTAGAACCTCAGAGAGTAGACATAGGAAGCAGCCATCTATGTCCTGCTACTACCTCGCTGCTATCTCCCTCATTCTGTCGAGGAAGTCCAGTAACACTGTCCAGCCACATCCCCTCTCCCCCAAGAAACAGACCAATAGTTTCTCTTGTCAATTTGTTTTCTTCTATGCCCACTCTGACAAATGAACAAAAAACTGAAAAGGCTCTAACCATTGACAGGTTCTGTATGGAGAGAGAGCAGACTTCAAACCCTGAGGACACTAAAAGCAAATTTTCTCCAGAGGAATCCCCTAAGGGGGATATGATCTGCTCCTCAATACATAAGACTCTCATAGAGGAAATCAAAAAGACTTGCAGAAGAGAGCTAGAAGAGAAATGGGAAAAGGAAAGGGAAGCTTGGCAAGAGAGTCTGGAAAAGTCATCCAGAGTGGATAAAGAAAACAAATCATTGAGAAATAAAATTAGTGAATTGGAAAAAGAAAACAGCTCTCTAAAAAATAAAATTGACGAAATGGAAAAAATTCCATAGAAGATAAAAACTCAATTGGACAATTACAAAAAGATATAAAAAAAGTGAGTGAAGAAAATACATCATTGAAAATTAGAATCGAACAAGTAGAAATGAATGACTCAAAGAGAAACCAAGAAGTAGTCAAGCAAAACAAGAAAAACGAAACAATGGAAAAGAATATCAAGTACCTTATTAGAAAGACAACAGACCTGGAAAACAGATCCAGGAGAGACAATTTGAGAATAATTGGAATCCCTGAAAAATGTGAAGAAAAAAAGAGCCTGGGCATTATTTTCCAGGAAATTATCAAAGTGAACTGCCCAGATATTTTAAAAACAGAGGGTAAAATAGACATTGAAAAAATTTATCGATCACCTACTGAAAGTGACCCTAAAATCAAAACACCAAGAAATATAGTGGCCAAGTTCAAGAACCATTAGACAAAGGAAAAAAATATTGGAAGCTCTTACAAAAAAGTAATTCAGATATGGAGGAGCCACAATAAGGATAACCCAGGAACTAGCAGCATCTACATTAAAGGAATGAAGGACCTAGAATATGATATTCCGAAAGGCTAAAGAACTTGGTATGCAGCCAAGGATAACTTACCCAGCAAAAATGAGCATTGTTTTCCAGAGAAGAAGATGGACATTTAACAAAATAAATGAATTCCATCTATTCTTGATGAAAAAAAAAAACATATCTACACAAAATGTTTGATCTTCAAATACAGAACTCAAGAGATTTCTAATAAGGTAAAAAGAAATCTTGAGAACTATATTTCTGCCATTAAGATATGTAAAGAACACATGTATAATTTGCCCTAGAAAGTAGAGGTGGAAAGGAAATTATATCATAAAAAAGGGTGAAGTGGTGGTACTACATCTCATGAAGAGGCAAAGGTAACCTATTATATCTGAGAGAAAGATAGGAGGGGGATAAACATGGTGTGCATCAATAGACATATTCTATTTATCATGAAACTTCTTTTGCTTTATTGAAAAGTGGGAGGGAAAGAGTAAGCTAAGAGGAAGGGAATACAGAAATTGTTAGGAAAAGGGGGGGGAGGAACCTTGAGGTAGGGCATACTAAAAAGGGAGGGCTGTGAAAAGCACGTGGTGCTCACAAATTTAATACTGGGGAGGGGGGTAAGAGGAAAGGAAAGGAGAAAAACATAAGCAGGGATTAACAGGATGGCAAGCAATACAGAATTAGTCATTCTAACCATAAATGTGAATGGAGCAAACTCCCCCATAAAGAGCAAACAGTTAGCACACTGGATTAAAAGCCAGAATCCTACTATATGTTGTTTACAAGAAGCACACCTGAAATGAAGTGATACATTCAGAATAAAAGTAAAAGGGTGGAGCGGAATCTACTATGCTTCAGGTGAAGCCAAAAAGCAGGGGTAGCCAGACTCATCTCACATCAAGCAAAAACAAAATTTGATCTAATTAAAAGAGATAAGGAAGGGCAATATATCCTGCTAAAGGGTAGCATGGATAATGAAGCAGTATCAATATTAAACATATACGCACCAAGTGGTGCAGCATCTAAATTCTTAAAAGAGAAATTAAGAGAGCTGCAAGAAGAAATAGACAGCAAAACTATAATAGTGGGAGATCTCAACCTTGCACTCTCAGAATTAGATAAATCAAACCACAAAATAAATAAGAAAGAAGTCAAAGAAGTAAATAGAATACTAGAAAAATTTGATATGATAGATCTTTGGTGAAAACTAAATGGAGACAGAAAGGAGTACACTTTCTTCTCAGCAGTTTATGGAACCTATACAAATATTGATCATATACTAGGACATAAAAACCTAAAAATCAAATGCAGTAAGGCAGAAATGGTAAATGTATCATTTTCAGACCACAATGCAATAAAAATTATGTTTAATAAAAAGTCAGGGGAAAATAGACCAAAAAACAATTGGAAACTAAATAATCTTATACTAAAGACTGACTTGGTGAAACAGCCAATCATAGACATAATTAATAACTTCTCCCAAGGAACTTCTGGCCAAGATGGCCACGTGGCAGGCAGACAGCTGCTTGAGCTCAGCATTTTCTCTCAGGACTTACTTCATGACAAACCTCGGAATTAATTCTTGACCAGAAAAGAAACCCACAAATAATCACCAACAGAAGACATCCTTGAAATTTGCCAGAGAAGGTTTGTGTTTGCTTGGGGGAGGGGAGAATAGACTTGGCGCAGACTGAGGGCAGACAGAAATAGTGAGGCAGGCAGCTCACAAAGCTTAGACCTGAGGGGGGAAGGGTGCAATTTCTTCCGTTTCCGAGAAAAGACTTTTACCCCAGTGTGGATGCTATGTCTTGGCAGCAAGCCAGGAGAAGCAAAGAGGGTGTAAACACCAGAGGTGAAGAATAACACCACGGAAAGTTAGTATCTCTTGGGATCTGGCCACCCCCACCCCCACCCAGAGTGACTCAGCATGTTCTTAGAGCCTCAGAGAGCAGATGCAGCACAGCTATCACTGTTCTTGTTAGTTCCTTGCTGCTTTCTCCTGCAGTCTGTAGAGGAAGCTTGGTTACACCGTCCATCCCTATCCCCCCAAAAAACAGACCAATTGTTTCTCTTGTCAATTTGGAAGAACAAAAGATCGAGCTTTTCAAAGATCCCAACATTTGGGATAAGAATTCATTATTTGACAAAAACTGCTGGGAAAACTGGAAATTAGTATGGCACAAACTAGGCATGGACTCACATTTAACACCACATACTAAGATAAGATCAAAATGGGTCCAAGATTTAGGCATAAAGAATGAGATCATAAATAAATTAGAGGAACAGAGAATAGTCTACCTCTCAGACCTGTGGAGGAGGAAGGAATTTATGACCAGAGGAGAACTAGAGATCATTATTGATCACAAAATAGAAAATTTTGATTAAATCAAATTAAAAATCTTTTGTACAACAAAACTAATGCAAACAAGATTTGAAGGGAAGTAACAAACTGGGAAAATATTTTTACAGTTAAAAGTTCTGATAAAGGCCTTATTTCCAAAATATATAGAGAACTGACTCTAATTTATCAGAAATCAAACCATTCTCCAATTGATAAATGGTCAAAGGATATGAACATTCAATTTTCAGATGATGAAATTGAAACTATTTCCACTTATATGAAAGTATTCTAAATCACTATTGATCAGAGAAATGCAAATTAAGACAACTCTGAAATACCACTACACACCTGTCAGATTGGCTAAGATGACAGGAAAAAATAATGATGAATGTTGGAAGGGCTGTGGGAAAAAAAGAGACACTGATTCATTGTTGGTGGAATTGCGAAAGAATCCAATCATTCTGGATAACAATCTGGAATTATGCCCCAAAAGTTATCAAACTGTGCATACCCTTTGATCCAGCAGTGCTACTACTGGGCTTAGATCCCAAAGAAATACCAAAAAAGGGACAGGGACCTGCATGTTTCAAAATGTTTGTGGCAGCCCTTTTTGTAGTGGCTAAAAACTGGAAAATAAATGGATGCCCATCAATTGGAGAATGGTTGGGTAAATTATGGTATATGAATGTTATGGAATATTATTGCTCTATAAGAAATGACCAGCAGGATGAATACAGAGAGGCTTGGAGAGACTTACATGAACTGATGCTGAGTGCAATGAGCAGAACCAGAAGATCACTATACATTTCAGCAACAATACTGTATGAAGAAGTATTCTGATAAAAGTGGATATCTTCAACAAAGAGAAGATCTAATTCAGTTCCAAATGATGGACAGAATCAGCTACACCCAGAGAAGGAACACTGGGAAATGAGTGTAAACTGCATTTTTTTGTTTTTCTTCCTTGGTTATATTTACCTTCTGAATCCAATTCTTCTTGTGCAACAAAAAATTCTGTTCTGCAAATATATATATATATATATATATATATATATTGTATCTAAGATATACTATAACACATTTAACATGTATGGGATTGCCTACCATCTAGGGGAGGGGATGGAGGGAAGGAGGCAAAATTCAGAATAGAAGTGAGTACAAGGGATAATGTAAAAATTACCCATGCATATGTACTCTCAAAAAAGTTACAATTATAAAATTAATAATAATTTTTAAAAAATCAGCCCTTGCAAAACCTTGTGTTCTGGTTCCCCAACCCTTCCCCCATGCCTTCATCTAGATGGTAAATACGTCAATATATGTTAAACATGGTAGAAATATGTTAAATTCAATATGTGCATACATAATTATACAATTATCATGTTCCATATGAAAAATTAAACCAATAAAAAAGAGAGAGAGATAAGCAAAATAAAATTCAAGCAACAACAACAAAAAGAGAGAAAATGGTATGTTGTGACTCACACTCAATTCCCACAGTCTTCTCTTGGGGTGTACAGTCCTCTCTTCATAACTGAACAATTGAAACTGGTTTGAATCATCTCATTGCTGAAGTGAGACCTCTCCATCAGAATTGTTTATCATATAATCTTATTTTGATACATAATGATCTCCTCATTCTTCTTATTTCATGTAGCATCAGTTCATGTAAGTCTCTCCAGGCTTCTCTAAAATTGTCCTGCTGGTAGTTTCTTACAGAACAATAACATTCGATTAACATTCATATACCATACTTTATTCAATTGTTGGACATCCATTGAGTTTTCAGTTTCCTGCCACTACAAAAAGGGCTGCCAGAAATATTTTTTGACATGTAGGTCCCTTTCCCTCATTTCTTTGTATGCACAGTTTGATAACTTTTGGGGCATAATTCCAGATTGTTATCCAGAATGATTGGATTCTTTCGCAATTCCACCAACAATGAATCAGTGTCTCTTTTTTTCCCACAGCCCTTCCAACATTCATCATTATTTTTTCCTGTCATCTTAGCCAATCTGACAGGTGTGTAGTGGTATTTCAGAGTTGTCTTAATTTGCATTTCTCTGATCAATAGTGATTTAGAACACTTTCATATAAGTGGAAATAGTTTCAATTTCATCATCTGAAAATTGAATGTTCATATCCTTTGACCATTTATCAATTGGAGAATGGTTTGATTTCTGATAAATTAGAGTCAGTTCTCTATATATTTTGGAAATAAGGCCTTTATCAGAACTTTTAACTGTAAAAATATTTTCCCAGTTTGTTACTTCCCTTCAAATCTTGTTTGCATTAGTTTTGTTGTACAAAAGATTTTTAATTTGATTTAATCAAAATTTTCTATTTTGTGATCAATAATGATCTCTAGTTCTCCTCTGGTCATAAATTCCTTCCTCCTCCACAGGTCTGAGAGGTAGACTATTCTCTGTTCCTCTAATTTATTTATGATCTCATTCTTTATGCCTAAATCTTGGACCCATTTTGATCTTATCTTAGTATGTGGTGTTAAATGTGGGTCCATGCCTAGTTTGTGCCATACTAATTTCCAGTTTTCCCAGCAGTTTTTGTCAAATAATGAATTCTTATCCCAAATGTTGGGATCTTTGAAAAGCTCGATCTTTTGTTCTTCCAAATTGACAAGAGAAACAATTGGTCTGTTTTTGGGGGGGATAGGGATGGACGGTGTAACCAAGCTTCCTCTACAGACTGCAGGAGAAAGCAGCAAGGAACTAACAAGAACAGTGATAGCTGTGCTGCATCTGCTCTCTGAGGCTCTAAGAACATGCTGAGTCACTCTGGGTGGGGGTGGGGGTGGCCAGATCCCAAGAGATACTAACTTTCCGTGGTGTTATTCTTCACCTCTGGTGTTTACACCCTCTTTGCTTCTCCTGGCTTGCTGCCAAGACATAGCATCCACACTGGGGTAAAAGTCTTTTCTCGGAAACGGAAGAAATTGCACCCTTCCCCCCTCAGGTCTAAGCTTTGTGAGCTGCCTGCCTCACTATTTCTGTCTGCCCTCAGTCTGCGCCAAGTCTATTCTCCCCTCCCCCAAGCAAACACAAACCTTCTCTGGCAAATTTCAAGGATGTCTTCTGTTGGTGATTATTTGTGGGTTTCTTTTCTGGTCAAGAATTAATTCCGAGGTTTGTCATGAAGTAAGTCCTGAGAGAAAATGCTGAGCTCAAGCAGCTGTCTGCCTGCCACGTGGCCATCTTGGCCAGAAGTTCCTTGGGAGAAGTTATTAATTATGTCTATGATTGGCTGTTTCACCAAGTCAGTCTTTAGTATAAGATTATTTAGTTTCCAATTGTTTTTTGGTCTATTTTCCCCTGACTTTTTATTAAACATAATTTTTATTGCATTGTGGTCTGAAAATGATACATTTACCATTTCTGCCTTACTGCATTTGATTTTTAGGTTTTTATGTCCTAGTATATGATCAATATTTGTATAGGTTCCATAAACTGCTGAGAAGAAAGTGTACTCCTTTCTGTCTCCATTTAGTTTTCACCAAAGATCTATCATATCAAATTTTTCTAGTATTCTATTTACTTCTTTGACTTCTTTCTTATTTATTTTGTGGTTTGATTTATCTAATTCTGAGAGTGCAAGGTTGAGATCTCCCACTATTATAGTTTTGCTGTCTATTTCTTCTTGCAGCTCTCTTAATTTCTCTTTTAAGAATTTAGATGCTGCACCACTTGGTGCGTATATGTTTAATATTGATACTGCTTCATTATCCATGCTACCCTTTAGCAGGATATATTGCCCTTCCTTATCTCTTTTTGAGCATAGTTCAAAACTGCCCCCCAGGAAAATTGGGACACTGAAACATTGTTGGTGGAATTGGGAATACATCCAGCCATTCTGGAGGGCTATTTGGAACTATGCTCAGAAAGTTATCAAACTGTGCATAGCCTTTGATCCAGCAGTGTTGCTACTGGTCTTATATCCCAAAGAAATACTAAAGAATGGAAAGGGACCTGTATGTGCAAGAATGTTTGTGGCAGCTCTCTTTGTAGTTGCCAGAAACTGGAAACTGAGTGGATGCCTATCAATTGGAGAATGGCTGAATAAATTGTGGTATATGAATATTTTGGAATATTCTTGTTCAGTAAGTCATGACCAGAAGGATGATTTCAGAAAGGGCTGAAGAGACTTACATGAACTGCTACTGAGTGAAATGAGCAGGACCATTCAAAAGGAAACAGAATATATATATGTATATATATACACATGTGTGTATGCATATATATATATATATATATATAATATGTGTATATGTATGTATTATGTATGTATGTATATATGTATTATTTGAAAATTACATTGTTTACATGCCTAGACAGGAAAATTATATCTGTAACTCTAGAGAAGGATATCTGTAACTGGGGTCATTAGTAGGGGCATACATGAAGTGTGTGAATATGAATGAATTTTGATTTGATGTTAAGCATTGTCTGAAGTTTAATCTCATAAATTTTGGCTCAGAAAAAGGAATAACATTCGCTCAATTGGGTATAGAAATCTATCTTGTCCTGTAAGAAATGAGGAGAAGTAAGGGGAAAGAAAAAATTACAGAAGGGCATGCAGAAACACCAGGCAAAAGGAGTAAGATTAGGGAGAAGGAGTGATAGAACGGAAGGCAGGCTCAGAGTAGGCTGAGTTTGAAACAAAACAATACTAAGGAGACACAGAGGAGAAAATATAATGGAGGGAATACAGAAATGATAATCATAATTGTGAATGGGATGAACTCTCCCAAAAAAATGGAAGGGAATTGGAGATCGTATTTAAAAAACAAAAACAAACAAACAAAAACAGAATCCTACACTATATTGTTCACAAGATACACATTTGAAACAGAGAGATACACATGAAATAAAAGTAAAAGGCTGGAGCAGAATTTATTATGCTTCAGCCAAAAAAACCAAAACAAAACAAAAACAAACAAACAAACAAACAAAAAAAACAGCAGTAGTAATTCTTACAATAAAAGTTAAAACCATTGCAGGAAGGAAAAAAACAGCAAAAATATGTTAGTGGGGCCCTCATCCTCCCCCTCTCAGAATTAAATAAATCTAACCACAAGATGAACAAGAGAGAGAACAAAAAACTAGAGAGATTAATAGAATCCTAGAAAACCTAGAAAAATCCATCTTTTGGGATAAAAAGAGCATACTATTTCACAAATTTTTTTTGGAAAACTGGAAAATAGCATGTCAAAAACTCTGCATAGAACTATATCTCACACCTCATAATAAAATAAGGTCAGAATGAGTACAGAATTTGAGTAGAAAGGGTGATACCATAAGCAAATTAGAAGAGGAAAGGATACTTTACCACTGAGAATTTTGAAAGAGAACTTATAGCCAAAGAAAAAACTAAATAATATTATGAAAGGCAAAATGGACAACTTTAATTAAATTAAATTAAAAGTTTTTGAACAAAAAAGCAACACAAAAACTATTAAAACAGAAGTAAAGACTTGGGGGGAAATTTTTGCAGCCAGTGTTTTTGATAAAGCCCTCATTTCTAAAATAAAGAACTATGTCTAAAATATTCTTTAATTGCTAAATAGTAAAAAGATATGAACAATTTTCAGATGATGAAATTAAAACCATCTTTAATCATATGAAAAGTTGCTCTAAATTGCTATAGAGTAGAGAAATGCAAATCAAAACAATTATGAGATACCTCTTCAACCTCTCAGATTGGCGAAGTTGACATGAAAAGATAATGATAAATGTTGGAAGAGATATGGCAAAACTGGGACACTGATATATTGTTGATGGAGCTGTGAAAATATCCAACCAATCTGGAGAGCAATTTCGGACTATGCCCAAAGGGTTATAAAACCATGCAGATTCTTTTATCTAGTAGTGCAATTATTAGATCTGTATCCCAAGGAAATCATAAAGGAGGAAAAATGACCCACACATGCAATGCAGCCTGTTTTGTGGTGGCAAAGACTTGTAAAACAAGTACATGCCCAACAATTAGGAAATGGCTAAATAAATTATGTATATGAAAGTAGTGGAATATTATTGTTCTATTAAAAATGCAGTTGATTTTAGAAAACACTGGAAAGATTTACATGAACTAATGCTGAGCAAAATAAGTAGAATCAGGAATATATTTTACACAAATATATTTTGGGAAAAATGGCAATATTAACAGGTTAAAAAAAAGAAAATTTTACTTTCAAATACAAGTAAAGAAATATCTTAAGGACTGGATAAGATTAAACTGTTACTATACCTTCATGGAAAATCATATGTGCTATTTCTAAAAAAGTTCCTTTTAGGGCAGTTAGAAGGAGTGTAGTAGAGGGAAAGCAAAGATTAAAGAGTTAAATGTTACATTAAAAATAAACAAAGGATTAGAAAGGAGAAGATACAGAGAGAACAATAAAAGCAGAGGTGAAATGGATAAACTATTTGACATAAAAAGGTCTGAAAGAGATTTTATAGTGGAGAGAAAAATGAGGCAAATGGGCCAGGGAGAATATGAACCAACTCTTATCAAATATGGCTCAAAAATGGAATAATATATACATTATATACAGATTGGTGTAGACATCTTTTACCATATAAGAAATTAAGAAGGGAAGAGGGTATGAGTAGGGTGAGAAAGCTGATAGAAGGGAGAACAGTTTGGGTGAGGTAAAAATTGGAAACAAAACACTTCTAAGGACATGGTAAAAGTAGAGAAAGAGTTGGATAAAAAGGGGGGAAATAGAATGAAGAGAAATACATAGTTGACAATCATTACTGTCAAAATAATTTTTACAGTTAATTTCTCTGGTAAAGACTTCATTTCTCACAATATAGAAAAATGAATCAAATTTATAGAAAGAAGAGCCATTTCTCAATTGATGAATGGTTGGAGGATATGAATAGACAGATTTCTGACAAAGTAATCAAAGCTATCTATAGTCATACAAAAAGTGTTCTAAATCACTATTGATGAAAGAAATGCAAATTAAAGCAACTCAGAGCTACTACCTCATACCTGTCAGATTGGCTGATATGACAGAAAAGCAAAATGACAAATGTTGGAGGGAATGTGTGAAAATTAAAACACTAATGTACTCTTGGTGAAGTATACTGATTCAACCATGTTGAAAAACAATTTGGAACTTTGTCTAAAAGTTTATAAAACTATGTGTACCCTCTGACAAAGCAATCCCATTACCTATTCTGTATCCCAAACATACTTTAAAAAACATGAAAATTATTTATGTATTCAAATCTATTTATAGCAGCTCTTTCAATGGTGGAAAAGAATTAAAAATAGAGGAGATGTCCATCAATTGGGAATAGCTAAACATGTTGTTATATAAGATCTTGATGGAATAGTCTTGCTCTTTAAGAAATGAGGAGGAGGATGCCTTCAGAAAGAAAAAAAATGTAAAACTTACATAAATTGATGCAAAGTGAAATGAACAAAAGTAGGAGAACATTGTACACAATAACAATATTCTATAATGATCAGCTGTGAAGGATTTAATTTTTCTTAGCAGAACAATGACCCCAGGCAAATGTGTAATAATTATGATAAAATGTACTATCCATCTCCAGAGAAATAACTGGTTTCCTTTCACAGAATGACTTATGTGGAGATGTCTTTTGAATGACTCCATCTGTATAATCTTTGTTAAAATGCTTGTATTTTCAATGAGGAAGGGGGAGGAAGGGAGAAAATTTGGAATTCAAAATAAAACAATACTAAAATTGCTTTACCTATAATTGGGAAATAATAAAACAGAAAATGAAACAAAAATTAATAAAATTTTAATTGAAATAGAATTAACCTATTCTCTTCACTTAATCCTGGTTTTGATCATTTATTCTATATATGTTTTTGTTTTGCTCTTAAATTCCATTTATAAGTCAAATAAAATCAACAAGCATTTATTAAGCATTACTATAATTCATGCTCTGTCATAAATGCTAAAAAATAGATAAAAAGACATTTTTTTCACTATCTAACAACTCATATTTTATTGGGAAAAACAACAATTAAATACAAACTTACAGAGTAGAAGGAAGTTACTCTAAAAGATGAAAGAATAAGCATCGGGGCAAAGTCTTAAGGATATACATTAAACTAGAGAATCCAAGTGAAGGTCAGAGCATTCTAGTCATGGGATATAGTTTATTCAAAGGAATGGAGACAATTGCCATCTTTGAGGATTCAAAATAAGAAATAAGAAAATTGTTTTTGGGGCTGTGCTCAAAGGGTTATGAAACAGTCCATACCTTTGGATACAGTAGTGTTTCTTATATCCCAAAAAGATCTTAAAGAAGGGAAAGGTACCCATATAGGCAAAAAAAAGTTTATGTCAGCCTTTTTTGTGGTGTCAAGAATCTGAAAAGTGAGGGGATGCCCATCAGTTGGAGCATGGCTGAATAAGTTATGGCATATGAATGTTGTGGAATATTATTGTTCTATAAGAAATGATCAACAAAATGGTTTTAGAAAGGCCTGATACTAAGTGAAATGAGTAGAGAACAAGGAGATCATTATGCATGGCAACATGATTATTTGATGATCAATTCTGCTTGACACAACTGTTTCCAACAATGAGATGATTGAGGCCAATTCCAATGATTTTGTGATGAAAAGAATCATCTATACCCAGAGAAAGGATTGTGGGAACTGAGTGTAGATCACAACTTAATTAACATTGTCATTTTTTTCATTGTAGTTTGCTTGCTTATTGTTTTCATTCCTAATTTTTTTTCTTTTTGATAGAATATTATTTATTTATTTATTTACTGTATTATTTTATTAATTTTTATAATTATAACATTTTCTTTGACAGTATATATGCATAGGTAATTTTTTTACAACATTATCCCTTGTACTCCCTTCTGTTCCGAGTTTTCCCCCTCCTTCCCTCCACCCCCTCCCCTAGATGGCAGGCATTCCCATACATATTAAATATCTTATAGTATATCCTAGGTACAATATATATGTGCAGAACCAAATTTTGTTGTTGTTGTTGCAAAGGAAGGATTGTATTCACAAGGTAAAAATAATCTGGGAAGAGAAACAAAACAAAACAAAACAAACAAACAAAAAAACAATGCTCAGTTTACACTCATTTCCCAGTGTTCCTTTTGTGGATATAGCTGATTCTGTCCATCATTGATCAATTGGAATTGGATTAGCTTTTCTCTATGTTGAAGATATCCATTTCCATCAGAATACAGCCTTATACAGTATTATTGTTGAAGTGTATAATGATCTCCTAGTTCTGCTCATTTCACTCAACATCAGTTGATGTAAGTCTCTCCAAGCCTCTCTGTATTCCTCCTGTTGGTCATTTCTTACAGAACAATAATATTCCATAACCTTCATATACCATAATTTACCCAACCATTCTCCAATTGATGGACATCCATTCATTTTCCAGTTTCTAGCCACTATGAAAAGGGCTGCCACAAACATTTTGGCACATACAGGTCCCTTTCCCTTTTTTAGTATTTCCTTGGGATATAAGCCCAGTAGTAGTAGTACGGATGGATCAAAGGGTATGCACATTTTGATAACTTTTTGGGCATAATTACAGATTGCTCTCCAGAATGGTTGGATTCTTTCACAATTCCACCAACAATGTATTAGTGTCCCAATTTTCCCACAGCCCCTCCAACATTCATCATTATTTGTTCCTGTCATCTTAGCCAATCTGACAGGTATATAATGATACCTCAGAGTTGATTTAATTTGCATTTCTCTGATCAATAGTGATTTGGAACACTTTCATATGAGTGGAAATAGTTTTAATTTCATCATCTGAAAATTGTCTGTTCATATCCTTTGACCATTTATCAATTGGAGAATGGCTTGATTTCTTATGAATTAAAGTCAATTATCTGTATATTTTGGAGATGAGGCCTGTATCAAAACCTTTAACTGTAAAAATGTTTTCCCAATTTATTACTTCCCTTCTAATGTTGTTTGCATTAGTTTTGTTTGTGCAGAAACTTTTTAATTTGGTGTAATCAAAATTTTCTATTTTGTGATCAATAATGATCTCTAGTTCTCCTTTGGACAGAAATTCCTTCCTCCTCCACAAGTCCAAAAGGTAAACCATTCCATGCACCTCCAATTTATTTATGATGTCGTTCTTTATGCCTAAATCTTGGACCCATTTTCACCTTATCTTAGTATGTGATGTTAAATGTGGGTCCATGCCTAGTTTCTGCCATAGTAATTTCCAGTTTTGCCAGCAGTTTTTGTCAAATAATGAATTCTTATCCCAAAATTTGGGATCTTTAGGTTTGTCAAACACTAGATTGCTATTTTTATTCAATATCTTGCCTTGTGAACCTAACCTATGCCACTGATCAACTAGTCTATTTCTTAGCCAATATCAAATGGTTCTGGGGACTGTTGCTTTATAATATAGTTCTAGATCAGGTACAGCTAGACCTTCTTCATTTAATTTTTTTTTTCATTAATTCCCTTGAAATTCTCGACCTTTTGTTGTTCCATATGAATTCCGTTGTTAATTTTTCTAGGTCATTAAAATAGTTTCTTGGGAGTCTGATTGGTATAGCACTAAATAAATAGATTAGTTTAGGGAGTATTTTCATCTTAATTATATCCGCTTGGCCTATCCAAGAGCACTCAATGTCTTTCCAATTATTTAAATCTGACTTTATATTTGTGGCAAGTGTTTCATAATTTTGCTCATATAATTCCTAACTTTCCTTTGGTAGATATATTCACAAATATTTTATAAGATCGACCGTTATTTTGAATGGAATTTCTCTTTGTTTCTCTTTCTGTTGGATTGTGTTGGTAATGTATAAAAATGCTGAGGACTTATGTGGATTTATTTTGTATCCTGCAAATTTGCTAAAGTTCTGAATTATTTCTAATAGCTTTTTAGCAGATTCTTTGGGATTCTCTAAGTCATGTCATCTGCAAAGAGTGATAGTTTGATTTCCTCATTTCCTACTCTAATTCCTTGAATCTCTTTCTTGGCTCTTATTGCATAGGTTAGTGTTTCTAGTACAATATTGAATAGTAATGGTTATAGTGGGCAACCTTGTTTCGCACCTGATCTTACTGGGAAAGGTTCCAGTTTATTGCCATTACATATGATGTTTACTGAACGTTTTAAATATATGTTCGTTATGATTTTAAGGAATAGTCCATTTATTCTTATACACTCAAGCGTTTTTAGTAGGAATGGATGTTGGATTTTATCAAATGCTTTTTCTGCATCTATTGAGGTGATCATATGGCTTTTGTTAATTTGATTATTAATATGGTCAATTATACTAATAGTTTTCCTAATATTAAACCAGCCCTGCATTCCTGGTATAAATCCCACTTGGTCATAGTGTATTATCCTGGGGATGATTTTCTGGTCTTTTTGCTAATATCTTATTTAAGATTTTAGCATCAATATTCATTAAGGAAATTGGTCTATAGTTTTCTTTCTTAGTTTTACATCTACCTGGTTTACATATCAGTACCATATCTGTGTAATAAAAGGAATTTGGTAGGACTCCTTCAATCCCTATTTTTTCAAACAGTTTACATAGCATTGGTGTTAGTTGTTCTTTAAATGTTTGGTAGAATTCACATGTAAATCCATCTGGTCCTGGGGATTTTTTCTTAGGGAGTTGGTTAATAGCTTGTTCTATTTCTTTTTCTGAGATGGGACTATTTAGACCACTTACTTCTTCCTCTTTTAATCTGGGCAAGCTATATTTTTGAAGGTATTCTTCCATTTCATTTAAGTTATTGAATTTATTGGCATAAAGTTGAGCAAAGTAGCTCGTACCTATTGTTCTAATTTCCTCTTCATTAGTGGTGAGTTCTCCTTTTTCATTTTCAAGACTACAATTTGCTTTTGCTCTTTCCTTTTTTAAATCAGGTTTACTAAGGGTTTGTCTATTTTGTTGGTTTTTTCATAGAACCAACTCTTAGTTTTATTAATTAATTGAACAGTTTTTTTTACTTTCAATTTTATTAATCTCACCTTTTATTTTTTGAATTTCAAGTTTTGTTTTTGTCTGGGGTTTTTTAATTTGTTTCTTTTCTAGCAATTTTAGTTTTAAGCCCAATTCGTTGACCCTCTCTTTCTCTATTTTATGCAAGTAGACCTGTAGAGATATAAAACTTCCCCTTATTACTGCTTTGGCTGTATCCCACACATTTTGGTATGATGTCTCATTATTGTCATTCTCTTGGGTGAAGTTATTAATTATATCTATGATTTACTGTTTTACCCAATCATTCTTTAGTATAAGATTATTTAGTTTCCAATTATTTTTTGGTCTATTTTCCCCTGGCTTTTTATTAAATGTTATTTTGATTGCATTATGGTCTGAAAAGGATGCATTTACTATTTCTGCCTTACTGCATTTGATTTTGAGGTTTTTATGCCCTAGTATATGATCAATTTTTGTATAGATTGCATGAACTGCTGAGAATAATGTATACCCCTTTCTGTCTCCATTTAACTTTCACCAAAGATCTATCATATCAAACTGTTCTAGTATTCTATTTACTTCTTTGACTTCTTTCTTATTTATTTTGTGGTTTGATTTATCTAATTCTGAGAGTGCAAGGTTGAGATCTCTCACTATCATAATTTTGCTGTCTATTTCTTCTTGCAACTCTCCTAACTTCTCTTTTAAGAATTTAGATGCTAGCAATTTGGAACTATGCCCAAAAAGTGATCAAACTGTGCATATCCTTTGACCTAGCATTGCTGCTATTGGGCTCATATCCCAAAGAAATACTAAAGAGCAGAAAGGGACATGTATGTGCCAAAATGTTTGTGGCAGCTCTTTTCATAGTGGCCAGAAACTAGAAAATGAATGGATGTCCATCAATTAGAGAATGGTTGGGTAAATTATGGTATATGAAGGTTATGGAATATTATTGCTCTGTAAGAAATGACCAGCAGGAGGAATACAGAGAGGCTTGGAGAGACTTACATCAACTGATTTTGTGTGAAATGAATAGATCCAGAAGATTGCTGTACACTTCAATGCTGTATGAAGAGGTATTCTGATGGAAGTGGATATCTTCAACATAAAGAAGATCCAACTCACTTCCAGTTGATCAATGATGGACAGAAATAACTACATCCAGAGAAGGAACACTGGAAAGTGAATGTAAATTGTTAGCACTACTGTCTATCTACCCAGGTTACTTACACCTTTGGAATCTAATACTTAATGTGCTCAAGAAAATGGTATTTACACACATATATTGTATCTACATTTTATTGTAACACATGTAAAATATATGGGATTGCCTGTCATCGGGGGGAGGGAGTGGAAGGAGGGGGGATAATTTGGAAAAATTATTACAAGGGATAATATTATAAAAAAAAATTAGTCATGCATATATACTGTGAAAAAAAATTCTAAATTAAAAAAAATAATTTAGATGCTGCACCACTTGGTGCATTTATGTTTAATATTGATACTGCTTCATTATTGATGCTAACCTTTAGCAGGATATAATGCCCTTCCTTATCTCTTTTAATTAGATCAATTTTTGTTTTTGCTTGATGTGAGATGAGGATGGCTACTCCTGCTTTTTTGGCTTCACCTGAAGCATAGTAGATTCTGCTCCACCCTTTTACTTTTAGTTTGAAGGTATCACCCTGTTTCAGGTGTGTTTCCTGTAAACAACATATAGTAGGATTCTGACTTTTAATCCTGTCTGCTAACTGCTTCTTCTTTATGAGGCAGTTTGCTCCATTCACATTTATGGTTAGAATGATTAATTCTATATTGCTTGCCATCCTATTAACCCCTGCTTATGCTTTTCCCCTTTCCTTCCCTCTTACCACCCTAACTAGTATTAAACTTGTGAACACCACTTGCTTTTCACAGCCCTCCCTTTTTAGTATCCCTCCCCAACCTTAAACTTCCTCCTTATTTTACCCCTTTTCCTCACAATTTCTGTATTCCCTTCCCCTTAGCTTACTCCTTCCCTCTCACTTTTTAATGAAGTGGAATTAATTTCACTATAAATCGAATATGTCTATTGATGCACACTATGTTTATCTCCCTCCTTTCTTTCTCTCAGATATAATAGGTTATCTTTGCCTCTTCATGAGATTTAGTACCACCACTTTACACTTTTTTATGTTATAATTTCCTTTCCACCTCCAGTTTCTTGGACAAATTATACATATGTTCTTTACATATCTTTATGGCAGAAATATAGTTCTCAGGATTTCTTTTTACCTTTTTAGAAATCTCTTGAGTTCTATATTTGAAGATCAAACATTTTGTGTAGGTCTGTTTTTTTTTTTTTTTTTTTTCCCATGAAGAATAGATGGAATTCATTTATTTCGTTAAATGTCCATCTTATTCCCTGGAAAAGGATGCTCATTTTTGCTGGGTAAGTTATTCTTGGCTGTATACCAAGTTCCTTAGCCTTTCAGAATATCATGTTCCAGGCCCTTTGTTCTTTTAATGTGGACGCTGCTAGATCCTGGGTTATCCTTATTGTGGCTCCTCCATATCTGAATTGCTTTTTTCTAGCATCTTCTAATATTTTTTCCTTTGTCTGATGGTTCTTGAACTTGGCCACTATATGTCTTGGTGTTTTGATTTTAGGGTCCCTTTCAGTAGGTGATGGATGAATTTTTTCAATGTCTATTTTACCCTCTGTTTCCAGAACGTCTGGGCAGTTCTCTTTGATAATTTCCTTGAAAATATTGTCCAAGTTCTTTTTCCTCACATTTTTTCAGGGAGTCTGATTATTCTCAAATTGTCTCTCCTGGATCTGTTTTCCAGGTCTGTTGTCTTTTTAATAAGGTACTTGACATTCTTTTCAATTGTTTCATTTTTCTGGTTTTGCTTGACTACCTCTTGGTTTCTCCTTGAGTCATTCATTTCTACTTGTTCGATTCTAATTTTCAATGATATATTTTCTTCACTCACTTTTTTTATATCTTTTTGCAATTGTCCAATTGTGTTTTTAAGTGAATTTTTTTCTTCTATGGAATTTTTTTCCATTTTATCCATTTTATTTTTTAGAGAGCTGATTTCTTTATCCAGCTCACTAATCCTGTTTTCCTTGGAGTTGTTTACCTTTTCCAATTCACTAATTCTGTTTTCCTTGGAGTTGTTTACCTTTTCCAATTCACTACTCTTTATCCACTCTGGATAACTTCTCCAGGCTCTCTTTCCAAGCTTCCCTTTCCTTTTCCAATTTCTCTTCTAGCTCTCTGGTGAGAGCCTTTTTGATTTCCTCTATGAGAGTCTTATGTATTGAGTAGCAGCTCATATCCTCCTTAGGGGATTCTTCTGGGGACAGTCTGTTTTTAGTCTCCTCAGCAGTTGAAGTCTGCTCTCTCTCCATACAGAAGCTGTCAATGTTTAGAGCCCTTTTGAATTTTTTGTTCATTTTGTCAAGAGCGGAATTGAAGAAAACAAATTGACAAGAGAAACAATTGGTCTGTTTTGGGGGCGATGGAGCTGGATGGTGTTAGGTCTTCCTCTACAGACTGGGAAGGAGAGGGCTGCAGAGAGCCACTGACAGGACAGCGATGGCTGCGTTGAGTCTGTGCTCTGAGGCTCTAAGAACTTGGAGTCACTCCAGGTTGGGGTTGGGGGTGGCCGGATTCCTAGAGATGGTAGTTTTCCAGAGTTTTAATCTTCACCTCTGGTGTTTACACCCTCTTCACTGCTCCTGGCTTGCTTCCAAGACAGAATGTCCACATTGGGGTAAAAGTCTTTTTGCAGAAACAGAAGGGATCGCACTCCTTTCCCCTCTGGTCTGAGCTGTGTGAGCTGTCTGTCTTGCTCTGCCTTGCCTGCCCTCAATCTGAGCCCAGTCTGTTTGACCCTCCCCCAAGCAAACACAGACTTTCTCTGGCGAATTTCAAGGGCGTCTTCTGTTGGTGATTATTTGTGGGTTTCTTTTCTGGTCAAGCATTAACTCCGAAGCTTGTCATGAAGTGAGTCCTGAGAGAAAACGCGGATCTCAAGCAGCTGTCTGCCTCCATGCCACCATCTTGACCAGAAGTCCGGATTGAATATTATTTATGCAGCAAGATTATTGTATAAATATGTAATCATAGATTGGATTTAATGTATATTTTAACATGTTTAACATATAGTGGATTACTTGTCATCTAGGAGAGGGGGTGAGGGGAAGAAGGGGTAAATTTGGAACACAAGGCTTTATAAAGGTCAATGTTGAAAAATTATTCATGCACATGCTTTGAAAATAAAAAGCTTTAATAAAAAATGAAAATTTTGCTAGAATTTAGAATTCTTTGAAGGAAGTAAGATATAATTAAACTGGCAAAGCAGAATAAGATTAAAATAAAGATTGGTATAAATCAAACTTTAATTACTTCCTAAAGAAGTTTATATTTGATTTCAGAGACAAATTAGAGCTATGAAATTCATGGGGATGGTAGCAATTAGAAGTGGACAATAGTCAAAAAAATTCATACCTAAAATGAAATATCACCTTTTAAAATTTATTTTATATGAAGCTTTTTATTTTCAAAACATATGCACAGATAATTTGACAACATTGACCTTTGTATTTCAGATTTTCTCCTCCTTCCCCCAACTCCCTCCCCTAGATGGCAAGCAATTCAATATATATTAAACATGTTAAAATATATTTTGAATTAAATATGTATAAACATATTTATCCAATTCTCTTGCTGCACAAGAGATATTAGATCAAAAAAGAAAGTACATGAGTAAGAAAACAACATGCAAGAGAACAACAACAAAAAAAGTGAGAATGTTATGTTGTGATCTACATTCAGTTCCTACACTCCTTTCTCTGGATATAAATGGCTCTCTTTATTACAAGTTCATTGGAAGTGACATCAACCATCTCATTTTTTGAAAGTGTCACATTCATCAGAATTGATTGTTATATAATATTGATGTTGCTGTATACAATGATTTCTTGGTTCTGCTCATTTCATTAAGCATCAGTTCATCTAAGTCTTGGGAGTTTGACTGGTATAGTACTAAATAAGTAGATTAATTTAAGTAGTATAATTATTTTATTATATTCACTCAGCCTACCCATGAGTACTTGAAAATGGCTTGGATTCTTATAAATTGAGTCAGTTCTCTATATATTTTATAAATAAGTCCTTTATCAGAACCCTTAAATGTAAAAAATGACCTCCCAATTTATTGCTTCCCTTTTGATCTTGTCTGCATTAGTTTTGTTTGTACAAAAACTTTTTAATTTAATATAATCAATTATCTATCTGGTGTTCAGTTATGAATTCTAATTCTTTTTTGGACACAAATTCCTCCCTTCTTCCCAGATCTGAAAGGTAAACTATCCTATGTTCTTCTAATTTACTTAAAATATCATTTTTATGTCTAAATCATGAACCAATTCAGATTTTATCTTGGTAAGTGGGTACCTAATTTCTTCCATACTGGCTTCCAATTTTCCCAGCAGTTTTTGTCAAATAGTGAGTTCTTATCCCCAAAGCTGGGGTCTTTTAGTTTGTCAAACAGTGCATTGCTATAGTTATTGCCTATTTTTTCCTGTGAACCTAACCTATCCCACTGATCTACTACTCTATTTCTTTACCAGTACCAAATGGTTTTGAGGACCACTGCTTTATAATAGTTTTAGGTCTGGCACAGCTAGGCCACTTTCATTAGCATTTTTTTTTCATTAATTCCCTTCAAATCCTTGACCTTTTTTTCTTCCACATGAATTTTGTTACTATTTTTTCTAGATTTATAAAACAATGTCTTTGGAATTTGATTGATATAGCATCAAATAAGTAGATTAATTTAAGTAGTATAGTCATTTTTATCATATTCACTCAGCCTACCCATGAGTACTTGAAAATTTTCCAACTGATTGGGTCTGACTGTATTTATGTGTAAAATGCTTTGTAGTTTGTTCATGTAGTTCCTGAGTTTTCCTTGCATGTATATTCCCAAATATGGTAATATATAAAAATGCTGATGATTTATATAGATCTATGTCATGTCCTGCAACTTTGCTAAAGTTGGGAATCTTTTTCTTTTAATTTTTAGTTAGTTCTCTAGGGCTCTCTAAGTATAGCATCATATCATCTGAAAAGAGTGATAATTTGGTTTCCTCATTACATACGCTAATTCCTTTCATCTCTTTTTCTTTTCTAATTGCCAAAGCTAACATTTCTAATACAATATTGAATAGTATTGGTGGTAGTGGGCAGCCTTGTTTAACTCCTGATCTTATGAGGAATGGTTCTAGTTTATTCCCATTACATATGACGCTTACTGATGGTTTTAAATAGATGCTACTGACTATATTAAGGAAAAGTCCATTTATTCCTATTCTCTCTAGTGTTTTTATTAGGAATGGGTGTTAGACTTTACCAAATGCTTTTTCTGAATATATTAAGATAATCATATGATTTTGTTACTTTGCTTATTGACATAGTTGATTATGCTGATAGTTTTCCTAATACAGACCCAGCCTTGAATTCCTGCTATAAATTCTACTTGCTCATGGTGTATTATCCGGGGGTGACTTTCTATAATCTCATTGCTAATATTTTACTTAAGATTTTTGCATCAATATTAATTAGGGAAATTGATCTATAATTTTCTTTCTCTGTTTTCACCTTAGCTATCTGCACATTATCTATGTCATACAAGGAATTCAGTCCGACTCCTTTCCCTATTTTTTTCAAATGGTTTGCATATATTTGGAGAAAATTGTTCTTTAATTGTTTGATAGAATTCACATGTAAATCCATCTGGCCCTTGGGATATTTTCCTTAAGGAGTTGACTAACATCTTGTTCTATTACTTTTTCTAAAATTTTCTACTTAAATAATTTATTTTCTCTTCTATTAACCTGAGCAATCTATATTTTTGTAGATATTCTTCCATTTCATTTAGGTTACCAATTTATTGGCACATAGTTGGGCAAAATAACTCCTAATTATTGCTCTAATTTCCTTTTCATTGGTGAAAAGTTCTCTCTTTTTATTTTTGAGACTAACAATTTGATTTTCTTCTTTCCTTTTTCTAATCAAATTAATTAAAGATTTATCAATTTTTTATAAAACCAATTCTTAGGTTTTTTTTTTATTAATTCAATAGTTTTATTATTTTCAATTTTATTAATCTACCCATTTACTTTCAAATTTTCAAGTTTGGTATTTAATGTAGGATTTTTAATTTGTTCTTTTTCTAGCTTTTAATTTACAAGCCCAATTAATTGATCTTCTCTTTCTGTATTTCTGTATTTGAAAGTAAGCATCTAGAGATATAAGATTTCCCCTTATAATTGCTTTGGCTGAATCCCCCAAATTTTGGTCTGTTGTTTTATTATTGTCATTCTCTTGGGTAAAAGTATTGATTGTGTTTACAATTTGCTTATCCATCCATTTATTCTTTAGGATTAGACTTAATTTCCAATTAACTTTTGGTCTATTTTCTTCTGGCCTTATATTCCATGTGATTTTTATTGCATCATGATCTGAAAAATATTTTTGCTATTTCTGACTTTCTGCATTTGATTTTGAGGTTTTTATGCTTTAACACATATCTCCTTAACTTCTTTCTTATTTGTTTTGTGGTTTGATTTATTTAGTTCTGAGAGAGCAAGTTTGGTTTCCCCCACTAGTATAGTTTTACAATGCATTTCTTCTTGCATTTCTCTTAACTTCCCCTCTAGGAATTTGGATGCTATGCCACTTGGTGCATATATATTTAGTATTGATATTGCTTCATTATCTATAGTACTCTTTAGTAAAATATATTTTCCTTCCTTATCTCTTTTAATTAGATTTATCCTTGCTTTTTGTAATGTTCTTCTCTAAAATATAATGTCCTCTGGGAGCAGGCTTCTTGGAGACTTCTGGAGTCAACCTTCCTTGGAGGTCTGTGTAATAATCACCCCAAATTCAGCCAGGAGTTAAAGTAAAAATCCTTTATTTTCTCATTCAAAGTCTTGAATCTTTTCATGGGGCCCAGTTAGCTTTTTTAGAGGCCTATCTTTCTCCTTGGTTCTGAGAACTTTTGCCAGTATCCTTTGGCTCTGCCAGCTTCAGCCTCTCATCTTCCCAATGTCTCTAATAAGTTGGAATGAATCTGACTCTGCCTCCAAGAGAGTGGGTTTGTGGGCTTCTGACTTGTGAATCTCTGAAGTCAATCCTAGTTGAAGTTCCTAGCTTATATATGCTCTCTGAAGGTGTGAACTCTAATATGTGAACTAATCTGTAAACTATCTTAAAGGTGTGAACTCTAAAGGTGTGAATTAAGTACATAACCATTGTCTCTATCAATTCCAGTGACTTAGCACCTTGTTTTAAGTTCTGGCTCATAACAGTTTTTTTTACTTGATCTGAGATCAGGATTGCTATTGCTGCTGTTTTTACTTCATCTGAAGCACAATAAATTCTGCTCCTGCCCTTTGCCTTCACTCTCTATGTTTCACTATCCATATTGCACAATTCTGGCTTTTAATCCAGTGTTCTATCTGCTTCCATTTTATGGGAGAGTTCATACCATTTACATTCACAGTTAAAATAACTAATTCTGTATTTCCTGCCATCTTCTTTACCCTAAGTTATGCTTTTCTCTTTCTTTTACCCTTCTCTCCTTCCCAATATTTCACTTTTGATGACTACATCCATGAATCAGTCTTCCCCCTTAGAGCCCATCCCCCCTTTTTATTATATATATATATATATATATATATATATATATATATATATATATATATATATATATATATATATATATATATATATTTTATACTATTATCCCTTGTATTCATTTTTCCAAATTATCCCCCCCTCCCTCTATTCCCTCCCCCCAATGACAGGCAATCCCATACATTTTACATGTGTTACAATATAGTCTAGGTACAATACATGTGTGCAAATATCATTTTCTTGTTGCACAATAAACTTTAGATTCCGAAGGTATATGTAACCTGGGCAGACAGATATTAGTGCTAACAATTTACATTCACTTCCCAGTGTTTCTTCTCTGGGTGTAGCTACCTCTGTCCATCACTGATCAACTGGAAGTGAGTTGGATCTTCTTTATGTTGAAGATTTCCACTTCCATCAGAATACATCCTCATACAGTATTGTTGTTGAACTGTACAGTGATCTTCTGGTTCTGCTCATTTCACTCAGCAACAGTTGATGTAAGTCTCTCCAAGCCTCTCTGTATTCCTCCTGCTGGTCATTTCTTACAGAGCAATAATATTCCATAACCTTCATATACAATAATTTACCCACCCATTCTCCAACTGATGGACATCCATTCATCTTCCAGTTTCTGGCTACTACAAAAAGAGCTGCCACAAACATTTTGGCACATATATGTCTCTTTCCAATCTTTAGTATTTCTTTGGGAATAAGCCCAGTAGTAGCGCTGCTGGGTCAAAGGGTATGCACAGTTTGATAACTTTTTGGGCATAATTCCAGATTGCTCTCCAGAATGGCTGGATTCTTTCGCAACTCCACCAGCAATTTATTAGTGTCCCAGTTTCCCCACATCCCCTCCAACATTCATCATTATTTGTTCCTGTCATCTTAGCCAATCTGACAGGTGTGTAGTGGTATCTCAGAGTTGTCTTAATGTGCATTTCTCTGATCAATAGTGATTTGGAACACTCTTTCATGTGAGTGGATATAGTTTCAATTTCTTCCTCTGAGAATTGTCTGTTCATATCCTTTGACCATTTATCAATTGGAGAATGGTTCGGTTTCTTATAAATTAGGGTCAGTTCTCTATATATTTTGGAAATGAGACCTTTGTCAAAACCTTTGTTTTTAAAAATATTTTCCCATTTTGTTATTTCCCTTCTAATCTTGTTTGCATTAGTATTTTTTGTACAGAAACTTTTTAGTTTGATGTAATCAAAATCTTCTATTTTGTGATCAATAATGATCTCTAGTTTTCCTCTGGTCATAAATTCCTTCCTCCTCCACAAGTCTGAGAGGTAGATTATCCTCTGTTCCTCTAATCTATTTATTATCTCCCTCTTTATGCCTAAATCATGGATCCATTTTGATCTTATCCTGGTATATGGTGTTAAGTGTGGATCCATATCTAATTTCTGCCATACTAATTTCCAGTTTTCCCAACAGTTTTTTCCAAATAATGAATTTTTATCCCTAATGTTGGTATCTTTGGGTTGGTCAAAGATTAGGTTGCTATATATGTATCCTTTTTTGTCCTTTGTATCTAATTTGTTCCAATAATCTACCGGTCTATTTCTCAGCCAATACCAAATGGTTTTGGTGACTGCTGCTATATAATATAGCTTTAGATCAGGTACACCTACACCACCTTCCTCTGAGTTTTTTTTTCATTAGTTCCCTTGCAATTCTCGACCTTTTATTCTTCCATATAATTTTGTTGTTATTTTTTCTAGGTCATTAAAATACTTTCTTGGGAGTCTTATTGGTATAGCACTAAATAAATAGATTAGTTTTGGGAGTATTGTCATCTTTATTATATTCGCTCGGCCTATCCAAGAGCACTGAATGTCTTTCCAATTATTTAAATATGATTTTATTTTTGTGGCAAGTGTTTTGTAATTTTTCTCATATAATTCCTGACTTTTCTTTGGTAAATGGATTCCCAAATACTTTATACTCTCAACATTTGTTTGGAATGGAATTTTTCTTTGTATCTCTTGCTGTTGCATTTTGTTAGTGATATATAAAAATGCCGAGGATTTATGTGGATTTATTGTGTATCCTGCCACTTTGCTGAAATTTTGAATTATTTCTAGTAGCTTTTTAGCAGAGTCTTTGGGGTTCTCTAAGTATACCTTCATGTCATCTGCAAAAAGTGATAGTTTAATTTCCTCATTTCCTACTCTAATTCCTTGAATCTCTTTCTCGGCTGTTAGTGCTGAGGCTAGCGTTTCTAGTACTATATTGAATAGTAATGGTGATAGTGGGCAACCTTGTTTCACTCCTGATCTTACTGGGAAAGGTTGCAGTTTATTTCTATTGCATATTATGCTTACTGAAGGTCTTAAATATATGCTCCTGATTATTCTAAGGAATAGTCCATTTATTCCTATACTTTCAAGAGTTTTTAGTAGGAATGGATGTTGGATTTTGTCAAATGCTTTTTCTGCATCTATTGAGATGATCATATGGTTCTTATTAATTTGATTATTAATATGGTCAATTATATTAATAGTTTTCCTAATATTAAACCAGCCCTGCATTCCTGGAATAAATCCTACTTGATCATAGTGTATTATCCTGGAGATGATTTTCTGAAGTCTTTTTGCTAATATCTTATTTAAGATTTTAGCATCAATATTCATTAAGGAGATTGGTCTATAATTTTCTTTCTCAGTTTTCGATCTACCTAGTTTAGGTATCAGTACCATGTCTGTGTCATAAAAGGAGTTTGGTAGGACTCCTTCATCCCCTATTTTTTCAAATAATTTATATAACATTGGGGCTAATTGTTCTTTAAATGTTTGGTAGAATTCACATGTGAATCCATCTGGCCCTGGGGATTTTTTCCTGGGGAGTTCATTAATAGCTTGTTCTATTTCTTTTTCTGAAATGGGATTATTTAAGCAATTTATCTCCTCCTCTGTTAATCTAGAGAGCCTATATTTTTGGAGGAAGTCATCCATTTCACTTAAGTTATCAAATTTATTGGCATAAAGTTGGGCAAAGTAACTCCTTATTATTTCTCTAATTTCCTCTTCATTGGTGGAAAGATCCCCCTTTTCATTTGTAAGACTATCAATTTGATTTTCCTCTTTCTTTTTTTTGATCAAATTTACCAAAGGTTTATCTATTTTATTGGCTTTTTCATAAAACCAACTCTTGGTTTTATTTATTAATTCAATAGTTTTTTTACTTTCAATATTATTGATTTCTCCTTTTAATTTTTGTATTTCAAGTTTAATTTTTGGTTGGGGGTTTATAATTTGGTCTTTTTCTAGCCTTTTAAGTTGTAAGCCCAATTCGTTAACCTTCTCTTTCTCTATTTTCTTCAAATAAGCCTCTAAAGATATAAAATTTCCCCTTATTACTGCTTTAGCTGCATCCCAAAGACTTTGGTATGATGTCTCAGCATTGTCATTATCTTGGGTGAAATTGTTAATTGTTTCTATAATTTGCTCTTTTACCCAGTCATTCTTTAAGATGAGATTGTTCAGTTTCCAATTACTTTTTGGTCTATTTACTCCTAACTTTTTACTGAATGTAGCTTTTATTGCATTGTGATCTGAGAAGAAGGCATTTATTATTTCTGCCTTCCTACATTTAATTTTGAGATCTTTATGTCCTAATATATGGTCTATTTTTGTATAGGATCCATGAACTGCTGAGAAGAAAGTATATTTCTTACTATTGCCATTCAGTTTTCTCCAAAGGTCTATCATACCTAGTTTTCCTAATGTTCTATTTACCTTTTTAATTTCTTTCTTGCTTGTTTTGTGGTTTGATTTGTCTAAATCTGAGAGTGCAAGGTTGAGATCAACCACTGTTATAGTTTTTCTGTCTATTTCTTCTTGCAATTCTCTTAACTTTTCCTTTAGAAAGTTAGATGCTATACCACTTGGTGCATATATGTTTAGTATTGATATGGCTTCATTATTTATGCTACCTTTCAGCAGGATATAGTTTCCTTCCTTATCTTTTTTAACGAGATCTACTTCTGCTTTTGCTTGATCTGAGATAAGGATAGCTACCCCTGCTTTTTTGGCTTTACCTGAAGCATAATAGGCTCTGTTCCAACCTTTTTCCTTTACTCTGTATGTATCTCCCTGCTTTAAGTGTGTTTCCTGTAGACAACATATTGTAGGGTTCTGCTTTTTGATCCAATCTGCTATCCGTCTCCATTTGATGGGATCGTTCATCCCATTTACATATACAGTTAAAATTACTAATTCTGTATTTCCTGCCATCATATTATCCCCAGGTTATGCTTTTTCCCTTGACCAGCCTAATCCCCCTCCCCGATATTTAATTACAGACCCCCCTTGTGACGTGCAACCCTCCCTCTTTTTTTTTTTTTAGTATCCCTTCCCCCCTCCCTCCAAGTCCCTTCACTTATTCTCCTTTTCCTTTTCCCTTTTCCTCTTCCCCCTTTTAATGAGGTGAGAGAAAATTCTCCGAAAAACAAATATGTTAATTATTTACTCTTTGAGCCTCTCCTAATGAGAGTAAGATTTCACACAATGATTCTCCCCCTCACTAAGTTCCCTCAGATATGGTGTATTTTCTATGCCTCTTCCTGGGATATAGTTTCCCTCTTTTTATCATTCCTTCCCCTTTTTCTGAACCGACCTCCTTCCCTTTACTACACCCCCTTTTTTTCTTTTATATCAGTAAAATCAAATTATCCTTGAGTACTTTTTATATACCCACAACAGAGTTACAGTTCTCAAGGGTTCTGTGTACCTTTTTCTGTTTCTCTTCAGTCTTGTGGATGTAGATCAAATTTTTTGTTTAAGTCTGGTTTTTTTCTTAGAAACATATAGAATTCCTCTGTTTCATTGAATGACCATCTTCTTCCATGGAAAAAGATGCTAAACTTAGCTGGGTAGTTCATTCTTGGTTGCAGTCCTTGATCTTTTGCCTTACGGAATATCAGGTTCCAGGCCCTTCTATCTTTTATTGTGGAGGCAGCCCGATCTTGGGTGACCCTTATTGTGGCACCTTGGTATTTAAATTGTTTTTTTTCTAGCTCCTTGCAGGATTTTCTCCTTTGTGTGGTAATTCTGCAGCTTAGCCACAATATTCCGTGGTGTTCTTTTTTTGGGGTCTATTTCAGAAGGAGTTCGATGAATTCTTTCCACATCTACTTTCCCTTCTGTTTCTATTATCTCTGGACAGTTCTCTTTGAAAATTTCCTGTAAAATAGAATCTAGGCTCTTTTTTGGTCATAGTTTTCTGGAAGTCCAATGATCCACAGATTATCTCTCCTAGATCTACTTTCCAGGTCTATAGATTTTCCCACTAAGTATTTGATGTTGTTCTCCAGCTTCTCATTTTTTTTTTTTGTTTTGTTTGACTGATTCTTGGGTTCTCTGTGAGTCATTCATTTCTATTTGTTCCATTCTGACTTTTAAGGAGTTATTTTCTTCTTTCACAGTTTTTAGTTCTTTTTGTAAATGCCCAATTTCGTTTTTAAATGAATTATTTTGCTCTATAGAATTTTTTTCCATTTCCCTAATTTTTTTTTGAGAATTATTTTCTTTTTCCAATTCAGAAATTCTATTTTCTTGAGACTTTTTTATCTTTTCCAATTCAGAAATCCTACTTTCCTGTGTTTTTTTAATCTTTTCTAATTCATAAATTTTGTTTCCCTATATCTCCTGTGAATTCTTTATTTTTTCCAACTCCAATTTCAGGACGTTGTTATTCTCTATCATAGCTTCCCTTTCCTTTCCCCATTTTTCTTCAAACTCCCTTAATTTTTTAATAGTGTCTTCTAAGAGAGAGTTATGTGATGGGGGGCAGGAATCGTTCCCCTTTGGGTTGTTATCTGCTGACTCTCTGCTGTTAACTTCCTCGGGGTTGGATACCCGCTCTTTCTCTGTGTAGAAGGAATCTATAGTTTTTCTGGTTTTTTTGTTCATATTTAAAAAATATTTTGGGGTCTGTCCCTGGGGTAGGAAATTATTTATTTACTTCTTTACCAGCTTCCTCCCAGACCAGATGGATGCAGTGGCTCCTGTGCCTGAGCTAAGATAGAGCTCTGGGAGAGAGTTCCCCACCCCCTCCCTGTAAGTGCCTCAGAGGCGATTAGCACTGCTGTGCTTTGAGGGCGCTATGTTTTAGCGGCTTCCCTGAGGTTGAGACTGAACAGTAAAGGCAGCACAAAGCCCAGCCTATGCTTCCCATTGGGACGTGGATGTCTGCAGAAGGTGAAGTGAAAAGCCCCTGTGCTCAAACTGGAAGTGTCTGCCAGAAACCACGGTCCCTAGTTCAAAGGTCCTGCTTCTCTGGGACTTCCTGGAGCTGAGTTCCACTCCCTCCAGCTAAACTAGGCAGTGTGTGTTGCCTTGGGCCGTATCCACCCACTTGTCAATCTCTTAACTATTCTCAGGTGGTACCTGAGGCCACACCCCCTGGTGCTGAGATCTGCTGAGTCACCTCCAGGATCCGGGGAAAATCTGAGTTTTTAAGGTATTTTAGCTTTCTCTTCTGAACTGCTAAATAATTAGCAGAGAAGAGCTAATAGTCTGTGCCAGATTCCTTTATCTCAGTGGCTTCTCTGATCCCAGAGCCCTCCCCAGCGTGATAGGCAGAGTATGCTATCACCCAGCCGTCTGTGCTGGCCTCTCTTCTTCCTCCCCTGGGAATTGACCTTTTCTGTTGAAACTCCAGATTCTCTTCAGCTGGTAAGTTGTGCTTCCAGTCCTTGTGGAATCTATCAGTCCTGGGCTTATTCTGAGGCTTAATTTATCTAATTGGTTGTGACGGAGTGAGGAACTTAACAGAGTCGTGTGTTTCTTCTCCGCCATCTTGGCTCCGCCCCCTCCCATCCCCCCTTTTTTATACCTTTCACTTCCTTTTTCTGTTTTCTCTACTGTCTTTCCTTTCCTTTCCCCCCTTTCCTTCCAATTTCCCTATGAGACAAGTTTCTCTGATAACCAAATATGTTTGATATTCTTTCTTAGAGCCAAATCTGATGAGAATTATATTCACACAATGCTCATCCACCTCCCTTCTGTCCCTCACTTATAATATAGTTTGTCCTTTTAGTGAAATTTCCCTTATTTTACCTTCTTTTTCCTCTCTTTCCAGTATAATCCCCTTTCCACCTTTAGTTTATTTTTCATATTATCATAATAAAATCAAATTATACCTGCATTCTCTAAGTTTAACCATATCAGAAATATAGTTCTCAAGAGCTCTTTCCTTTTTACCTTTTAATGCTTCTCTTGAGTTATGTATTTGGAGATGAAATTTTTTATTCAGCTCTGGTCTTTTCATTAGAAATAGGTGAAATTCACCTGTATCATCGTATGTATATCTTCTTCCCTGAAAGACAATCCTCATTTTAGCTGAATAGCTTATTCTTGTCTGTAAGCCAATTGCCTTTGCCCTTTGGAATATCTGATTCCAGATCTTCCATCCTTTATGGTAGAAGCTGCTAAGTCTTGAGTAATCTTAAATGTGGCTCCTTGGGAATTTATATTGTTTCTTTCTTGCTGCTTATAATTTCTTTTCCTTTATGTGATAGTTCTGAAAATTAGACATAATATTCCTTTGGGATTTAATTTTGGAGTCTTTTTCAGGAGCTGATTGGTGAATTATTTTGATGCTATTTTACCTTCTAATTCTAAATTATCAGGACAGTTTTCTTTTATTATTTCCTGTAAGATAATGTCTAGACTCTTTTTTTTTTTTTTTCATCATGGCTTTCAGGAAGTCAATAATCCTTAAATTGTCTCTCCTATTTTCCAGATAAGTTGTTTTTTACCCAGGAGATATTTCATATTTTCGTCTTCTTTTTTTTTTTTTTTTTTTTTTTTTCCCCATTTTTTGCTTGTGTTTGATTCTGGAAGTCTTATTGCATCATTTACTTCCATTTGTTTAATTCCAATTTCAAGTGTATTATTTTCTTCAGTTTTTTTTTTTTTTAGCTCCATTTGTATTTATTTTTTTTTTTATTCATATTTCCAAATTATCCCCTCCCTCCCTCCACTCCCTCCTCCTGATGACAGGTAATCCCATACATTTTACATGTGTTACAATATAACCTAGGTAAAATATATGTGTGTAAATACCATTTTCTTGTTACAAATTAAGTATTAGCTTCCAAAGGTATAAGTAACCTGGGTAGATAGACAGTAGTGCTAACAATTTACATTCACTTCCCAGTGTTCCTTCTCTGGGTGTAGTTATTTCTGTCCATCATTGATCAACTGGAAGTGAGTTGGATCTTCTTTATATTGAAGATTTCCACTTCCATCAGAATACCTCATACAGCATTGAAGTGTACAGCAATCTTCTGGTTCTGTTCTTTTCACTCAGCATCAGTTGATGTAAGTCTCTCCAAGCCTCTCTGTATTCCTCCTGCTGGTCATTTCTTACAGAGCAATAATATTCCATAACCTTCATATACCATAATTTACCCAACCATTCTCCAATTGATGGACATCCATTCAACTTCCAGTTTCTAGCTACAACAAAAAGAGCTGCCACAAATATTTTGGCACATACAGGTCCCTTTCCTCTCTTTAGTATTTCTTTGGGATATAATCCCAATAACAGCAATGCTGGGTCAAAGGGTATGCACAGTTTGATAACTTTTTGGGCATAATTCCAGATTGCTCTCCAGAATGGCTGGATTCGTTCACAACTCCACCAACAATGTATCAGTGTCCCAGTTTTCCCACATCCCCTCCAACATTCATCATTATTTGTTCCTGTCATCTTAGCCAATCTGACAGGTGTGTAGTGGTATCTCAGAGTTGTCTTAATTTGCATTTCTCTGATCAGTAGTGATTTGGAACACTCTTTCATATGAGTGGAAATAGTTTCAATTTCATCATCTGAGAATTGTCTGTTCATATCCCTTGACCATTTATCAATTGGAGAATGGTTCGGTTTCCTATAAATTAGGGTCAGTTCTCTATATATTTTGGAAATGAGACCTTTGTCAGAACCTTTACTTTTAAAAATATTTTCCCAATTTGTTACTTCCCTTCTAATCTTGTTTGCATTAGTATTGTTTGTACAGAAACTTTTTAGTTTGATGTAATCAAAATCTTCTATTTTGTGATCAAAAATGATCTCTAGTTCTCCTCTGGTCATAAATTCCTTCCTCCTCCACAAGTCTGAGAGGTAGATTATCCTCTGTTCCTCTAATCTATTTATTATCTCATTCTTTATGCCTAAATCATGGACCCATTTTTATCTTATCATGGTATATGGTGTTAAGTGTGGATCCATATCTAATTTCTGCCATACTAATTTCCAGTTTTCCCAACAGTTTTTTCCAAATAATGAATTTTTGTCCCTAATGTTGGTATCTTTGGGTTTGTCAAAGATTAGATTGCTATAGATATACCCCTTTTTGTCCTTTGTATCTAATCTGTTCCACTGATCTACCGGTCTATTTCTTAGCCAATACCAAATGGTTTTAGTGACTTCTGCTATATAATATAGCTTTAGATCAGGTACACCTACACCACCTTCCTCTGACTTTTATTTTTCATTAGTTCCCTTGCAATTCTCGACCTTTTATTCTTCCATATGAATTTTGTTGTTATTTTTTCTAGGTCATTGAAATAGTTTCTTGGGAGTCTGATTGGTATAGCACTAAATAAATAGATTAGTTTGGGGACTATTGTCATCTTTATTATATTCGCTCGGCCTATCCAAGAGCACTGAATGTCTTTCCAATTATTTAAATCTGACTTTATTTTTGTGGCAAGTGTTTGTAATTTTTCTCATATAATTCCTGACTATTCTTTGGTAGATGGATTCCCAAATACTTTATACTCTCAACATTTGTTTGGAATGGAATTTCTCTTTGTATCTCTTGCTGTTGCAGTTTGTTGGTGATATATAAAAATGCTGAGGATTTATGTGGATTTATTTTGTATTCTGCCACTTTGCTAAAATTCTGAATTATTTCTAATACCTTTTTAGCAGAGTCTTTGGGGTTCTCTAAGTATAACATCATGTCATCTGCAAAGAGTGATAGTTTGATTTCCTCATTTCCTACTCTAATTCCTTGAATCTCTTTCTCGGCTGTTAGTGCTGAGGCTAGCGTTTCTAGTACTATATTGAATAGTAATGGTGATAGTGGGCAACCTTGTTTCACTCCTGATCTTACTGGGAAAGGTTGCAGTTTATTTCTATTGCATATTATGCTTACTGACGGTCTTAAATATATGCTCCTGATTATTCTAAGGAATAATCCATTTATTCCTATACTCTCAAGAGTTTTTAGTAGGAATGGATGTTGGATTTTGTCAAATGCTTTTTCTGCATCTATTGCGATGATCATATGGTTTTTATTAATTTGATTATTAATATGGTCAATTGACTTCCGGCCAAGATGGCAGCGTGGAGGCAGACAGCTGCTTGAGCTCCTCATTTTCTCTCAGAACTTACTTCATGACAAGCCTCAGACTTAATGCTTGACCCAGAAAGAAATCCACAAATAATTACCAAGAGAAGACATCCTTGAAAGTCACCAGAAAAGGTCTGTGTTTGCTAGGGGGAGGGTGAATCAGACTGGGCGCAGACTGAGGGCAGGCAAGCCAGAGTGAGACAGGCAGCTCACACAGCTCAGTCCGGAGGGGCAGGGGTACGATCTCTGCCGTTTCTGCAAAAAGACTTTTTCCCCAGTGTGGATACTCTGTCTTGGCAGCAAGCTAGGAGCAGGGGAGAGGGTGTAAACACCGGAGGTGAAGATTAAAACCCCAGAAAGCCAGCGTCTCTCAGAACCCGGTCACCCCCAAACCCCACTTGGACTGACTCAGCGAGTTCTCAGAGCCTCAGAGCACAGACTCAGTACAGTCATTGCTTTTCTGTTAGTGGCTCTCTGCTGCCCTACCCCCAGTCTGTAGAGGAAGCCCATTAATACCATCCAGCCCCATCCCCCCAAAAACAGACCTATTGTTTCTCTTGTCAATTTGTTTTCTTTGATTTCTACTCTGACAAAATGAACAAAATTTCAAAAGGGCTCTAACCATTGACTGCTTTTGTATATAGAGAGAGCAGACTTCAAACACTGAGGAGACTAAAAACAGACTGTCCCCAGAGGAATCCCCTAAGGGGGATATGAGCTGCTCCTCAATACAAAAGAATCTCCTAGAGGAAATCAAAAAGGCTCTCAAAAGAGAGCTGGAAGAGAAATGGGAAAAGGAAAGGGAAGCTTGGCAAGAGAGCCAGGAGAAGTCATCCAATCCATTCAAAGACAGAGTGAATAAAGAAATCAAATCATTGAGAAACAAGATTAGTGAGCTGGAAAAGGTAAACAACTCCAAGGAAAACAGGATTAGTGAGCTGGAAAAAGAAAACAGCTCTCTAAAAAATAAAATTGATAAAATGGAAAAAATTCCATAGAAGATAAAAACTCAATTGGACAATTACAAAGAGATATAAAAAAGTGAGTGAAGAAAATACAGCATTGAAAATTAGACTGGAACAAGTAGAAATGAATGACTCAAGGAGAAACCAAGAGGTAGTCAAGCAAAACCAGAGAAATGAAACAATTGAAAAGAATGTCAAGTACCTTATCAGAAAGACAACAGACCTGGAAAACAGATCCAGGAGAGACAATTTGAGAATAATCAGACTCCCTGAAAAATGTGAGGAAAAAAAGAGCTTGGACACTATTTTCGAGGAAATTATCAAAGAGAACCGCCCAGATGTTCTGGAAACAGAGGGTAAAATAGACATTGGAAAATTTCATCCATCACCTACTGAAAGGGACCCTAAAATCAAAAAACCAAGAAAGATAGTGGCCAAGTTCAAGAACCATCAGACAAAGGAAAAGATACTGGAAGCTGCTAGAAAAAAGCAATTCAGATATGGAGGATCCACAATAAGGATAACCCAGGATCTAGCAGCGTCCAAATTAAAAGAGCGAAGGGCCTGGAACATGATATTCTGAAAGGCTAAGGAACTTGGTATACAGCCAAGAATAACTTACCCAGCAAGAATGAGCATCGTTTTCCAGGGAAGAAGATGGACATTCAACAAAATAAATGAATTCCATCTATTTTTGATGAAAAAACCAGACCTACATAAAAGGTTTGATCTTCAAATACAGAACTCAAGAGATTTCAAAAAGGTAAAAAGAAATCTTGAGAACTATACTTCTGCCAAAAAAATATATAAAGAACATATGTACAATTTGTTTTAAAAACTAGATGTGGAAAGGAAATTACATCATAAAGAAGTGTAAAGTGGTGGTACTACATCTCATGAAGAGGCAAAGGTAACCTATTGTATCTGAGAGAAAGAAAGGAGGGAGATGAACATAGTATGCATCAATAGACATATTCGATTTATAGTGAAATTAATTCCACTTCATTAAAAAGTGAGACGGAAGGAGTAAGCTAAGGGGAAGGGAATACAGAAATTGTGAGGAAAAGGGGTAAAATAAGGAGGAACTTTAAGGTTGGGGAGGGATCTTAAAAAGGGAGGGCTGTTCACAAGTTTAATACTGGGTAGGGGGGTAAGAGGGAAGGAAAGGGGAAAAGCATAAGCAGGGGTTAATAGGATGGCAAGCAATATAGAATTAGTCATTCTAACCATAAATGTGAATGGGGCAAACTGCCTCATAAAGAGGAAGTGATTAGCAGAATGGATTAAAAGTCAGAACCCTACTATATGTTGTTTACAGGAAATACACCTGAAACAGGGTGAGACATTCAAACTAAAAGTAAAAGTGTGGAGCAGAATCTATTATGCTTCAGGCAAAACCAAAAAAAGCAGGAGTAGCCATCCTCATCTCAGATCAAGCAAAAACAAAAATTGATCTAATTAAAAGAGATAAGGAAGGGCATTATATCCTGCTAAAGGGCAGCATCAATAATGAAGCAGTATCAATATTAAACATATATGCACCAAGTGGTGCAGCATCTAAATTCTTAAAAGAGAAATTAAAATAGCTGCAAGAGGAAAAAGATAGCAAAACTATAATAGTGGGAGATCTCAACCTTACAATCTCAGAATTAGATAAATCAAACCACAAAATAAATAAGAAAGAAGTCAAAGAGGTAAATAGAATACTAGAAAAGTTTGATATTATAGATCTTTGGCGAAAGCTAAATGGAGACAGAAAGGAGTATACATTCTTCTCAGCACTTCATGGAACCTATACAAAAATTGATCATATACTAGGGCATAAAAACCTCAAAATCAAATGCAGTAAGGCAGAAATAGTAAATGCATCCTTTTCAGACCATAATGCAATCAAAATTACATTTAATAAAAAGCCAGGGGAAAATAGACCAAAAAATAATTGGAAACTAAATAATCTTATAGTAAAGAATGATGGGGTAAAACAGCAAATCATAGACATAATAACTTCAGCCAAGAGAATGACAATAATGAGACATCATACCAAAATGTGTGGGATACAGCCAAAGCAGTAATAAGGGGAAGTTTTATATCTCTACAGGCCTACTTGCATAAAATAGAGAAAGAGAGGGCCAACGAATTGGGCTTACAACTCAAATTGCTACAAAAGGAACAAATTAAAAACACCCAGACAAACACAAAACTTGAAATTCAAAAGATAAAAGGTGAGATTAATAAAATAGAAAGTAAAAAAAAAAAAAAAAAACTATTGAATTAATTAATAAAACTAAGAGTTGGTTCTATGAAAAAACCAACAAAATAGAAAAACCCTTAGTAAACCTGATAAAAAAAAAAGGAAAGAGAAAAAGCATATTGTTAGTCTTGAAAATGAAAAGGATGAACTCACCACTAATGAAGAGGAAATTAGAACAATAGTTAGGAGCTACTTTGCTCAATTTTATGCCGATAAATTCGATAACTTAAATGAAATGGAAGAATACCTTCAAAAATATAGCTTGCCCAGATTAACAGAGGAAGAAGTAAGTAGTCTAAATCGTCCCATCTCAGAAAAAGAAATAGATCAAGCTATTAACCAGCTTCCTAAGAAAAATTCCCAGGACCAGATGGATTTACATGTGAATTCTACCAAACATTTAAAGAACAACTAACTCCAATGCTATGTAAACTGTTTGAAAAAATAGGGATTGAAGAAGTCCTACCAAATTCCTTCTATGACACAGACATGGTACTGATACCTAAACCAGGTAGATCGAAAACTAAGAAAGCAAACTATAGACCAATTTCCTTAATGAATATTGATGCTAAAATCTTAAATAAGATATTAGCAAAAAGACTTCAGAAAATCATCCCCAGGATAATACACTATGACCAAGTGGGATTTATACCAGGAATGCAGAGCTGGTTTAATATTAGGAAAACTATTAGTATAATTGACCATATTAATAATCAAATTAATAAAAACCATATGATTATCTCAATAGATGCAGAAAAAGCATTTGATAAAATCCAACATCCATTCCTCCTAAAAATGCTTGAGAGTATAGGAATAAATGGACTATTCCTTAAAATAATAAGGAGCATATATTTAAAACCTTCAGTAAACATCTTATGTAATGGCGATAAATTAGAACTTTTCCCTGTAAGATCAGGAGTGAAACAAGGTTGCCCACTATCACCATTACTTTTCTTTTTTTTTTTTTTTTTTTTTTTTTTTTTTTTTTTTTCCTCTTCCTTTCTTTTTTTTTTTTTTTTTTAATTTTATTTTATAATTATAACATTTCTTGACAGTACATATGCATGGGTAATTTTTTACAACATTATCCCTTGCACTTACTTCTATTCAGATTTTTTCCCTTCCTCCCCCAACCCCCTCCCCCAGATGGCAAGCAGTCCTATATATGTTAAATATATTACAGTATAATTTAGATACAATATATGTGTGTAGAACCGAATTTTTTGTTGCACAGGAAAAATTGGATTCAGAAGGTAAAAATAACAGTTTACATTCATTTCCCAGTCTTCCTTTTCTGGATGTAGCTGTTTCTGTCCATCATTAATCAATTGGAATTGGATTAGCTCTTCTCTATGTTGAAGAAATCCACTTCCATCAGCATACATCCTCGTACAGTATCATTGTTGAAGTGTATAATGATCTTCTGGTTCTGCTCGTTTCACTCAGCATCAGTTGATGTAAGTCTCTCCAAGCCTCTCTGTATTTCTCCTGTTGGTCATTTCTTATAGAACAATAATATTCCATAACATTCATATACCATAGTTTACCCAACCATTCTCCAATTGATGGACATCCATTCATCTTCCAGCTTCTAGCCACTATGAAAAGGGCTGCCACAAACATTTTGGCACATACAGGACCCTTTCCCTTCTCTAGTAGCTCCTTGGGGTATAAGCCCAGTAGTAGTATGGCTGGGTCAAAGGGTATGCACATTTTGATAACTTTTTGGGCATAATTCCAGATTGCTCTCCAGAATGGTTGGATTCTTTCACAACTCCACCAACAATGCATCAGTGTCCCAGTTTTCCCACAGCCCCTCCAACATTCATCGTTATTTGTTCCTGTCATCTTAGCCAATCTGACAGGTGTGTAATGATACCTCAGAGTTGTCTTAATTTGCATTTCTCTGATCAATAGTGATTTGGAACACTCTTTCATATGAGTGGAAATAGTTCTAATTTCATCATCTGAAAATTGTCTGTTCATATCCTTTGACCATTTATCAATTGGAGAATGGCTTGGTTTCTTATAAATTAAAGTCAATTCTCTGTATATTTTGGAGATGAGGCCTTTATCAGAAACTTTAACTGTAAAAATTTTTTCCCAATTTGTTACTTCCCTTCTAATCTTGTTTGCATTAGTTTTGTTTGTGCAGAAACTTTTTAATTTGGTGTAATCAAAATGTTCTATTTTGTGATCAATAATGGTCTCTAGTTCTCCCTTGGACACAAACTCCTTCCTCCTCCACAAGTCTGAGAGGTAAACTATCCCATGTTCCTCCAATTTATTTATGATTTCGTTCTTTATGCCTAAATCTTGGACCCATTTTGATCTAATCTTAGTATGTGGTGTTAAATGTGGGTCCATGCCTAGTTTCTGCCACCATTACTTTTCAATATAGTACTAGAAACTCTAGCCTCAGCATTAAGAGCAGAGAAAGAGATTCAAGGAATTAGAGTAGGAAATGAGGAAATCAAATTATCGCTTTTCATAGATGACATGATGGTATACTTAGAGAACCCCAAAGACTCTGCTAAAAAGCTATTAGAAATAATTCAGAATTTTAGCAAAGTTGCAGGATACAAAATAAATCCACATAAATCCTCAGCATTTTTATACATTACCAACACAATCCAATAGCAAGAGATACAAAGAAAAATTCCATTCAAAATAACGGTTGATAGTATAAAATATTTGGGAATATACCTACCAAAGGAGAGTCAGGAATTATATGAGCAAAATTACAAAACACTTGCCACAAAAATAAAGTCAGATTTAAATAATTGGAAAGACATTCAGTGCTTTTGGATAGGCCGAGCGAATATAATTAAGATGACAATACTCCCTAAACTAATCTATTTATTTAGAGCTATACCAATCAGACTTCCAAGAAACTATTTTAATAACCTAGAAAAAATAACAACAGAATTCATATGGAACAACAAAAGGTCGAGAATTTCAAGGGAAGTAATGAAAAAAAAATTAAGTGAAGGTGGTCTATTGGTACCTGATCTAGAACTGTATTATAAAGCAACAGTCAGCAAAACCATTTGGTATTGGCTAGGAAATAGACTAGTTGATCAGTGGCATAGGTTAGGTTCACACGGCAAGATAGTGAATAAAAATTGCAATCTAGTGTTTGACAAACCCAAAGAACCCAAATTTTGGGATAAGAATTCATTATTTGACAAAAACTGCTGGGAAAACTGGAAATTAGTATGGCAGAAACTAGGCATGGACCCACATTTAACACCACATACTAAGATTAGATCAAAATGGGTCCATTATTTAGGCATAAAGAACGAAATCATAAATAAATTGGAGGAACAGGGGATGGTTTATCTCTCAGACTTTTGGAGGAGGAAGGAGTTTGTGTCCAAGGGAGAACTAGAGACCATTATTGATCACAAAATAGAAAATTTTGATTACACCAAATTAAAAAGTTTCTGCACAAACAAAACTAATGCACACAAGATTAGAACGGAAGTAACAAATTGGGAAAACATTTTTACAATTAAAGGTTCTGATAAAGGCCTCATCTCCAAAATATACAGAGAATTGACTTTAATTTATAAGAAATCAAGCCATTCTCCAATTGATAAATGGTCAAAGGATAAGAACAGACAATTTTCAGATGATGAAATTAAAACTATTTCCACTCATATGAAAGAGTGTTCCAAATCACTATTGATTAGAGAAATGCAAATTAAGACAACTCTGAGATATCATTACACACCTGTCAGATTGGCTAAGATGACAGGAACAAATAATGATGAATGTTGGAGGGGCTGTGGGAAAACTGGGACACTGATGCATTGTTGGTGGAGTTGTGAAAGAATCCAACCATTCTGGAGAGCAATCTGGAATTATGCCCAAAAAGTTATCAAAATGTGAATACCCTTTGACCCAGCAGTGCTACTACTGGGCTTTTATCCCACGGAAATACTAAAGAAGGGAAAGGGACCTGTATGTGCCAAAATGTTTGTGGCAGCTCTTTTTGTTGTAGCTAGAAGCTGGAAGATGAATGGACGTCCATCAATTGGAGAATGGCTGGGTAAATTATGGTATATGTATGTTATGGAATATTATTGTTCTGTAAGAAATGACCAACAGGAGAAATACAGAGATGCTTGGAGAGACTTACATCAACTGATGCTAAGTGAAACGAGCAGAACCAGAAGATCATTATACACTTCAACAATGATAGCTGCTTGCAAGATTTTCTCCTTTGCGTGGTAGTTCTGCAGCTTAGCCACAATATTGCATGGTGTTCCTTTTTTTAGGGTCTATTTCAGAAGGAGTTCGATGAATTCTTTCAACATCTACATTCCCTTCTGTTTCTATTATCTCTGGACAGTTCTCTTTGATAATTTCCTGTAAAATAGAATCTAGGCTCTTTTTTTGGTCATCGTTTTTGGGAAGTCCAATGATCCGCAGATTATCTCTCCTAGATCTATTTTCCAGGTCTATAGATTTTCCCAGTAAGTATTTGACGTTATTCTCCAGCTTTTCTTTTCTTTCTTTTTTTTTTTTTTTTTTTTTGTTTTGTTTTGTTTTGTTTGTTGACTGATTCTTGGGTTCTCAATGAATCATTCATTTCTATTTGTACCATCCTGAATTTTAAGGAGTTATTTTCTTCATTCACAGTTTTTGTTCTTTTTGTAAATGCCCTATTTCATTTTTAAATGAGTTATTTTGCTCTATTGAATTTTTTTCCATTTCCCTATTTTTTTTTTGAGAATTATTTTCTTTTTCCAATTCAGAAATCCTATTTTCTTGAGACTTTTTTATCTTCTCCAATTCGGAAATCCTACTTTACTGTGATTTTTTTTACCTTTTTCTAATTCAGTAATTTTGTTTCCCTGCATCTCCTTTGAATTCTTTATTTTTTCCAACTCCAATTTCAGAACGTTGTTATTCTCTATCATAGCTTCTCTTTCCTTTTGCCATTTTTCTTCAAACTCTCTTAACTTTTTAATAGTCTCTTCGAGGAGAGAGTTATGTGATCGGGGGCAGGAATCGTTCCCCTTTAGGCTGTTATCTGCTGACTCTCTGCTGTTAACTTCCTTGGGGTTGGATACCTGCTCTTTGTGTAGAAGGAATCTATAGTTTTTCTTGGATTTTTAGTCATACTTAAAAAATCTTTTGGGGTCTGTTCCTGGGGTAGGAAATTATTTGTTTATTTCTTTACCAGCTTCCTCCCAGACTGATGGATGCAGTGGCTCCTGTGCCTGAGCTAAGATAGAGCTCTGGGAGAGAGTTCCCTACCCCCTCCCTGGAAGTGCCTCACAGGTGATCAGCACTGCTGTGCTTTGAGGGCGCTGTGTTCTAGCGGCTGCCCTGAGGTTTGAGACTGAACAGTAAAGATGGCACAAAGCCTAGCCTATGTGTCCCAGTGGGGCTTGGATGTCAGCAGCAGGTGATGTGGAAAGCCCCTGTGCTCAAACTGGAAGTGTCTGCCAGAAACCTCGGTCCCTAGTTCAAAGGTTCTGCTTCTCTGGGACTTCATGGGGCTGAGTTCCACAGACCTCCAGCCAAGCCAGGCACTATGAGTTACTGCCCCACCCACTTTTCAATCTCTTAACTACCCCCAGGTTAAAGCCTGGATTTTTAGCTCCTTTTGTAATTGGCCAATTGAATTTTTTTTTGTCCTTTGCATTCTTTTTCCATTTCACAAATGTTGTTTTTCAGTGAATTGGTGTCTTTTTCATATCTCTTTTGTAGGGCATTATATTTTTTTTTCCCATTCCTTCTTGCAATGATTTCATTTCATTTCCCCATTTTCCTTCAAACTCTCTTTTAAAATGGTTTATGCAATCTTCCAAGTAAGCTTTGTGATATGGGTACCAGCACATTTCTCCCTTCGGGCCTTCATCTGGAGTTGCTTTGGATTTAGGAACTTCAGGATTTGAGGTCTGTTCTCTCCCACCTTAAAAGCTGTCTATTGTGAGAGGTTTTTGTTTTTGTTTTTTTTTTTGCTTTTTTACTCATTTTTTTAAGGCTTGAGGTTTACTTAAAGTAAAGAAGTGACAGCTGCTTTAATTTGCCCTGGGGCAATTGTATTGATTGATTTCCAGTGCTGGATAATAGTGGCTAGGTCCAGTATTCTTCCAGGACTCAGTGGTTTACAATTTGCCTTTTTTAGCAACTCTGCCAAACCATGTGCTTGCAACCAAGACAGAGTAGACTAAGAGGCTCAGAGAAGATACCCAAGTGCATGAAAACTGCAAGGCTCTAACTCCCTGCCCCAGGTCCTTGCCCTGGTCTCTCTGTGCTGTGGTCTAGGCTCAACAGTCTGTTCCCCTCTCTGTTTGACACATATCTATTCTGAAGTTCTTCCAAGGAATCTTCTTTGGGGAATTTGTTGCACTCCAAATTTTTGTGGATTCTTTGTCTCCAAAAATCAGTTTAGAGACTTAATCTGCTGTTGCTTTGAGAGAAAGTCACAGAAGGTCACAGAAAGTCCTGTCTGCCCTCAACCATCTTGGCTTTATTTCCTAAAATATCACCTTAAAATTGACTGGAAAATTGATTTGATTGGAAAAAGATAAGCAAAGGAGAAAAATTAGAAGTTACAAAATTAAAAAAAATCGAAAATACAAATAATATTTGGCAAAAGAATGGATGCATGGGTATCAAGGATGGCACCAACGTTTGATGTTGAAATTTGTTTTTCTTATAGCTATTCCTTCTCTGATTATACTTCAACAATATCCCTCTTAAATCCTCTTCTCTGGAACACTTTGTTCATTTTCAGGTTCTATAAAATTTTTAAAATTAATTTTTATAATTATAACATTTTTTGACAGTACATATGCATAGGTCATTTTTTTAACAACATTATCCTTTGTACTCCCTTCTGTTCCGAATTTTTCCTTTCCTTCCCTCCACCCCCTCCCCTAGATGGCAGGCATTCCCATACATATTAAATATCTTATAGTATATCCTAGGTACAATATATATGTGCAGAACCGAATTTTGTTGTTGTTATTGTTGCAAAGGAAGAATTGTATTTGGAAGGGAAAAATAATCTGGGAAGAAAAACAAAAAACAAAACTAATAATAATAATAATAATAATAATAATAATATTCACAATTTACACTCATTTCCCAGTGTTCCTTTTCTGGATATAGCTGATCATTGATCAATTGGAATTGGATTAGCTCTTTCCTATGTTGAAGATATCCACTTCCATCAAAATACATCCTCATACAGTATCATTGTTGAAGTGTATAATGATCTCCTAGTACTGCTCGTTTCACTCAACATCACTTGATGTAAGTCTCTCCAAGCCTCTCTATATTCATCCTGCTGGTCATTTCTTACAGAACAATAATATTCCATAATATTCATATACCATAATTTACGCAACCATTCTCCAATTGATGGACATCCATTCATTTTCCAGTTTCTAGCCATTATGAAAAGGGCTGCCACAAACATTTTGGCACATACAGGTCCCTCTCCCTTCTTTAGTATTTCCTTGGGATATAAGCCCAATAGTAGCACTGCTGGGTCAAAGGGTATGCACATTTTGATAACTTTTTGGGCATAATTACAGATTGCTCTCCATAATGGTTGGATTCTTTCACAACTCCACCAACAATGCATCATTGTCCCAGTTTTCCCACAGCCCCTCCAACATTCATCGTTATTTGTTCCTGTCATCTTAGCCAATCTGACAGGTGTGTAATGATATCTCAGAGTTGTCTTAATTCGCATTTCTCTGATCAATAGTGATTTGGAACACTTTCATATGAGTGGAAATAGTTTCAATTTCATCACCTGAAAATTGTCTGCTCATATTTTTTGACCACTTATTAATTGAAGAATGGCTTGATTTCTTATAAATTAAAGTCAATTCTCTGTATATTTTGGAGATGAGGCCTTTATTAGAACCTTTAACTGTAAAAATGTTTTCCCAATTTGTTACTTTCCTTCTAATCTTGTTTGCATTAGTTTTGTTTGTGCAGAAACTTTTTAATTTGGTGTAATCAAAATTTTCTATTTTGTGATCAATAATGGTCTCTAGTTCTCCTTTGGACACAAATTCCTTACTCCTCCACAAGTTGAGAGGTAAACCATGCTATATTCCTCTAATTTTTTTATGATTTTGTTCTTTATGCCTAAATCTTGGACCCATTTTGATCTTATCTTAATAGGTGGTGTTAAATGTGGGTCCATCTAGTTTGTGCTATACTAATTTCCAGTTTTCCCAGCAATTTTTATCAAATAATGAATTTTTATCCCAAAATTTGGGATCTTTGGGTTTGTCAAACACTAGATTGCTATTTTTATTCACTATAAAGATGCTATAAATTTAAAAAAAATTGGTAACCTTTCAGTGATCAGAGGAGGATAACCAGGATAGTGAAGGGCTTTGAGGCTGTTTACTATATCAATCAATTAGACTATCTGAGTATGATAAACCAAGAAAAGATACAGAAAAGATTTTATCTGTACTCAACTATTTGTAGGAAGATTAGAGCTGAAGAAAGATTAGATTTTTTTTTTCCAGTGGAAAAATCAGAATGAAAGGTTGTAGTTACAAAGAATCCCATTTATGTTTGATATCAGGGGGAAAAAAAGTTTCTAATAATTAGAGCTACATAATGGAATAGAATACCTTTGGAGGTCATTGTTTACCATTCCTTGGAATTTATTAAATAGAAGCTGGATGACCAATTGTGTGATACATTACAGGAAGGGTAGTAAGGTGGCACAGGAAATAGAATGCCAGGTCACGAATGAGTAACACTCATATTATTTAGTTCAAATTAGGCCTCATACATGAATTAGCTGTATAAACCTGGGCAATTCATTTAATGTGTCATTTCCCACTACAAGACTGAATCTTATTTTGTGTCTTGTCTAGAATTTTAACTTTACTTTTGTGGAATGCAATTTTGGGGTTAAAATAAACATCTTTAAATACTGCATTCTAATTTTACTATGATTTTCCCTTTGGGATCACAAAGAATAAGTTTATTCTGATTAGAAGTGCTTTCATTTTAATGGATTTTCCCCCATTGGTGTCAACAATATTTGTCCTTTCATATTATAAAACTATAACATTGGACTATAAAATTTTTTGAAGAACATTATTTAGAATATCCTTTCTTTTCTGATGCTCAGGATAATAAGTCTTTGCACTTTATCTTTTCTTCAGTTCCCTTACAGGCTGTCTCTTCCTCCTGGGCTATATAAATTGCTTTCAAGAATCATTTATATAAATTGCTTTTAAAAATCATATGTGTTACTTCTTCCCTGATGCACATTTTTTTTTCCTCCTAGGTCCAAACTTTTATTTAACTTTCTTTTTTCTTCCTTTTGGGACATGGAAGGATACTGATCTTCATTTTACTTGTTTTAAGAGATTCTCTTTGGAAAGTATAAATGATTTTATTCAAAAGTAGGGTTCCTATAATTACAGTTGTCACTTGTCTTGTCAGGTCAATGTGAAAGAAATTGGAGCTGATATAAACCAGGACAAGAATTCTGGAATGAGGAGCCTCCACCAAATTTTGAGCAGGGTCCTTTTCCTGTGAACCTAAAAAAGGGATTGTTAATTTCCAAATCAGTTGCTCATTAGTCAGTTAATTATTTTTTCCCCACAGGGTAGTCTATTTAACTTTGGATTAACAATAAATGTTAGAATATTACTTTCTGTAACTTCCATCCATGTTCTGCTCTTTAGGAGTCAAACAGAATAAATCTATTTTATTTTTCTTTTAACAAACTTTTCAAATATTTGAAGACATTCCTTAAATATTCTATTCTCTAGGCCAAACATGTTTAATGCAACAGATCCTTGCCCAACATTGATTTCTAAATCCTTCAGAATCTAGATCACTTTCATTTGGGCATATTCTGACTTCCCTGAAATATGATTAAAATTACATAGTTTTCAAGAATCTTTTGTATCATACACAGAATACAATTAGGCCATAGTCTACTTTTTTCTGCATTTAAAAATTGTAAGTTAAAAATGGATTAATAACAATATGAACCTCAAAAAAACTTATCTGTCCTATCTTCAGGTAATTCTAAAACATCTCAGAATAAGAAATTTATTATTATTTCATAGTTATTCCTATATAACTCATCTTAATGTCCTACAGCTCTCATGATGATAAAGTCTTTCTAACTCTCAACTGTTTTGTATACCACAAATTAATCTCCACTTTTTCTCTGTCAAGATTAAATAAATGTTGACATCTTTTATGTTTGAGACTCTACTATCCTTCACTTTATACTGGAAAGCAATGTTTCTCCCCTTTTCCATCAGTATTTTAAACTGTTTCTCCCTTTTGAATATTCTCTAAATTTTCTGAAACCCTCTTTAGTGCTGCCTAAGCTATACATCTGAGAACTAGAATAATAGAATCTAAGAATTAGAAGGGATTAGATGGTCTCTAAGGTCTCTTTCAGTTCTAAACCTTAATGATTTGTCTTTCCTTATCACCATTTCAATCTTTTCCCCTTGTTTCCTTTTAGCTTCATGAGTATTTAAGCTAGAAGGCACCTTAGAAATCATCTACTTCAATCTCTAATTTTACAAGTGAAGGAACTGAGGCTCAGAGATTTTGAGGGACTTCTCAACTTTAGATTTGTGAATTTAAAATTAGCTAATTATGAATGCACTAGTGGTTCTCTCACAGACATGCAAATTAAAAGAGAGGAATCATAATAGTAACTGATTCAGAATGTGCTCCATCCAGATTTATTAGAGTCCCATGTTTTAATAACCAAATTTTAAAGATTTGATGAGAGCAATTACTCTAAATTTTAACACATTCCCCTCCTTCTTATATCTTTGTAAGCCTCTTAACCAAAAAAGGTTACTTTAAAAAATTCTTAATTGTCAGTTGTGATTATGGCTTTTCTGCACCCTTTAAATGAAGGAAGGTGGCATGGCAACTCTAAACTTGAGTGTATGATTCACTGTTTCTTGGTAAGAAAAAAAAGAAATATATATAAAGACAGGGGGACAGGTGGGTGGAAATGAACTAAAAGAATTTTGAAAGATAGTTAAAATAAGGGAAAATATACAAAAGAAGGAAATCAAAACCAAAGGCATATGATTTGGTAACACTAGAGATTTGGATTCTCTCAAGTGGAATACTCAAATCCAAGTTCTCATTTATAGAATTCTTGAGCAGAGTCAAATTAAAATGTATGAATATGAATGAATTAATTAGTGTGAAAAATGTAGGAGTCACCTTTTTTTTTGAACTAGATACAAAAGCTAAACAATAAGCCAATATACTTTTAGATACTTACATATGGCAATTCTGATTATGCCAGTGCTCACTAGACAAATTATATATATATGTATGTATATATATGTGTATACATATATATGTATATATATACATATGTATATATATATAGATATATAATATTTAGATAGCTGTAAAGACATTCAACTTATAAAAATCCACCATCAAAAAGTAACCATTATATTTTGTGTATTTTTCTTTTATGAAATTTTGAAAGGATAAAATATAGTGTAATTATTTGAAATAGAGGAAACTAGAATTCCAAGGCAATAATGCACACATGTTTCTTGAATTTATAACTACAGATATGGATGGGTCATTGGAATTCTTTACTCCACTTAAGACAGTGGTCCAGCTGAACCTTCCCGTCCTATGCAATTTCTATTGTTTTTCCATAAATCCTTGAAAGATTAGAGGCCTAGGAATATTTGAAGTTCAAATGAAATAAAGTCTATATCAATGTTTTGAAAATTTTAAAGGTATAAGTCCAAGTTTATGATTTAATTGGAAAGAATAACTTTTGATGAGGAATCCATTTAACCAATATAATATACCCTGAGTTGGCAGCTTGCTCTTAGAAAGTAGATTAGGGAATCAAAAATTTAAGTGACTTATTCATGGAGATACATTCAGTCTTTGTCAGAAGCAAGATTTGACCTTAAAGCTTACAAGTCTTTCCCTTTCTAATATAAAGTTCTACTAAAACTGTAAATTCTAAATCTCATGGCTCTATATAAAATTCATCCATCTTACTAGACTCTGACCTCCTTGAGAAAAATATGGTTTCATTTTTCATCTCTGTCTCCTTGATGTCAGTGTCTGACACATATCAGGGATTTAATCAGTATTTATTCACTCAGGCAGTAAAATGGCATAGTGGATGGAGATCAGGAAAAGAAGTAAGATTAACTTGGGTTCCAATCCTGTCACTAACTTACATTATAGGTTGCATGATCCTAAATTAGTGTAGTCTACTGCTCAAAGTGTCTAAGACTGTAAAGTTACAGAGAAGGCACTGTCTTGCATTTGTATAGGAAGTTTTGCTAATTAGAAGGTCCCTATTCCAAATGAAAACATAGGCCCAATTCATTTCTTTATCTACTGTCTTTCACTTGAATTGGATGTCAAGAATTCCAAGAATATTTTAAAATGGAAAAACAAATGATTAAACTGACAAAGAAAACAAAAGTTTGAGAATCATCAGAAGGGGAAAACAGCCATTTTCTTGATTTGGGCTCAGCCCAAGAGAATGAACAAATGATGGTACTAAGTTGCTTTCTGATGCTCATATAGTATTTTTTTCCTTTTTTAAATTAATTTTTATAATTATAACATTTTCTTTGACGGTGCATATACATAGGTAATTTTTTTTACAACATTATCCCTTGTACTCCCTTCTATTCCAAGTTTTTCCACTCCTTCCCTCCACCCCCTCCCCTAGATGGCAGGCATTCCCACACATATTAAATATCTTATAGTATATCCTAGGATGGCTCATATAGTATTATTGATTTCAGGTCTGTGATTAAAATTGTGGGGACCAATAAGGTCAAGATCAACTGGAAAACATATTTCTTTATCAGAATTTTGAATATTTATATTCCAGAGAGATGTGGTGGAACATTATTTTTTAAAATACATCTTCATAAACTTAACTATTAATTTTATTCGTTGCATAACAGACCCACCAACTAATGTTGAAAACAACCAAAATGGAATGAGTCATAAAAATTCTGCAGTATGTCTACTTTTGATGCCGTCATTAAGGAGAAGGAATGACAGAGTGAAAAGAAAAATGCACTGATTCTTTTATGTGAAGATTACATTTAAAAATAACCAACTAACAGTCTGCACTTTTCAGGGGGCTGACGTCTTGAAATGCATTTAGATTGATGCAGGCTGGGCCTGGAGTTCTCTTGCTGAGTAAACAGTCAAGTGTTCTTAATAGGAATTGCAGTTTCTCGACATCTGTTGGGGAAAAGGGAATGGCGAAACAACAATTTAGATTGAGATTGGTTTTGTTAAATGCATTTAAATTCCAAGATTAGTGGTGTTCTTTCTTTTTCAATTAGCATTTACTTGTAGAAAGGTTACAGATGAAGGGGCTGAGGAAAAGATCATGTGGGGTTTTTTTGTGTTTTTTTCCTCTCTGAGGGCATTACAAAACACACTAAAACTAAAATAAGAAGAGTAGCACAAGACTTTAAAGAACCTCAAAGTTGTGCCAAATCAGTGCTGAAAATCTGTAAGATAATTTTTTTAAGGCATCACCAAGTTCACTTCACTATCCTCTTGGTAGAATATCATAAATTGCTTCAAAAATATAAAGCAATTTTTGTTTTACAAGCTAGTCACTAAGCACAATTAGCATTATTTCTCAAATATATGCCATGGCTCTGCTTGTGCATGTGCAAAACGGTGACTAGTTCAATTCTTTTTTTTTTTTTTTTTTTTTTTTTAGAAACATAAACAGATGAAACATGTAAGGAATGTTTCACCTGTTTTACTGCCATTAAATAAACCTCATCTGTTGCCAAGCTGTTTTGGGTGACATTTGTTAAATAAATACATTTCAAGACAGATTTTTTTAGGAGACTGAAACAATATAGTTGAAAGTCAGCCATTGTTCTCATATTAATCCCATTATGTCTTATTTTCTGTTTATGTGTGTGTATGTGTGTTTATGTATGTATATAAAAAGAAAATTCAGGGTTTTACTTTCCCTCCTTGTATCTTGATTACACACACACACACATGTATGTACAGATTTCCTAGTATGACATGGTCTGACCGTCTCCCTTTGTTTTACAAAAAATATTTCTTAATTTGTTAGTGTTTATTTTGGCTTCTTTTTGAAGCTAAATATAGCTCTAATATTTTCTTTAGCCTGTTGTACAATGTTATAGAATGTATCAGTACTGATTTGCTTCATTAAAAAATGCCCCATCAATGCATGAAAGTGATGATTGGTTGAAGAAGTCAAAGGGCTAGTTGTGGGTGGCTCCACTTAAAGACTTCATGTATCAACTCGGTGAGAGGGCTACAAACTTGCCCTATAGGGGTCAGCTTCACTATGCATGAAGGAGCTTCTCAACAAAAGAAATTCCTGTAGACAATCAATTTGCAGATGCACAATATCTTGTGAAGATTGACAACTATATCACAGGGAAGAATTGTGAATTGTTTCAGTAGAGGGAGTACACACACAAATGAAATCATGTATCTTTGTAAAGTAAGTGCGTAATACTTTATAAATACATTATTTTATATGCACATCTGTAAATATTATATATGAGCATAGTGATATTTCTAATTCTTATTCTGAGGAGTTTGAAGCTGGGGGATAATTTAGCTCAGGAATTCTGAGTTATAATAGGAATAAAGCTCATTAAGCAACTACAGCAAGTTTGACATCAATGTGGTGAACCCTCAATGGGAAGGGGTGGTAGAAGTTGTTCAAAGAGGGTCAAACCTGTTTTGTTTTAAAAGAGAGCAAAATTCTATTCTCATCAGCTGGTTGAGATATCCTTTCAGTCTAGGGTGGAGAGAAAGAGCCATCCTTAAACTAAAAGAAAAAGCAATCCTCATTCAGGGGGAAAAATCTAAATAAGAGAAATAACTTGGTCTAGAACAGGCCTTGCTAACTATTTTAATTCACAAAAAAGGCACATCACAAACATTTTTTTCTGAAACATGTTTTGGATACTTACAAAATGAGGAGCTTAATTATTCTTTATCAATTCCACTTGGTGTTGTCTAGAAATAAAGGGAGTGGATGTGGGACACAAAATTATATGCAGAATTTGCTTCTTGTACTATCTTGAAGTTAAACATTTCTATTTATCTTTATCAGTCAACTGCTGACCTACAAGAAATTGTCATTTTATCATTATTTGTTATATGGACATCACTGTGATAGGCTAAAAAGAATCCTTACTTTATTTGCAAGTAAAAGTCAAAGATCAGATTTCACTGACTATTGGACTATTAATAAATTGGACTATTGATAAATTATTCGTCCATTTTAAGAATCAGGTTTTTTTTTTTTTTTAATCTTTAAAAGGAAGCCACTTAGGGAAATGATCTTTTAAGATGTATAAGCCAACTCTTAATCTTCAATTACACACACATACATACACACACACACACACACACACACACACACACACATGCTTGTCTCTGTGTCCAGGTGCTGGACTTGGAATGACAAGGTCCTTTCTAAAGCATCCTTCTTCCAGTTTCTCTCTTCTAATGCTGTAGGAAACTTTATGTTTCATTTTTTAAAGATCTGTCAATTTTCAGACTGCAAATAACAACACACATGTCATCACTTTGGGACTTACCAACTGATTTTCTCTAAGCATTCAGACCATAAGTAATGCAATTCAATATGTTCCTTTCCCGTTTTAAGTAGAGTTAATATTACTGAACAGATTTTGGTCAGCATCCAGAAATCCAGAGTGCCGAGATGCAAGGTTTTATTTTGGAAGGCACAAGTCGGTTTTTAAAAATGTGAACTTTGCCAATCATTTCCTTTGTCTGATTTTCTCCACAGAGTATAGCCTTGGGCTACCTTTATATCTCTGTACACTCATCATAACAAACCTAAATTTTTTTAAAGACTAACAAATTACACAGGAGAGATAACTTCAAGAATACCTCATTAACCAAGGAAAGTGTAATTGTATTTCAAAAGTATTATGATTATTTACTATTATTAGTACTTTTGAAAATAATTCACATCTTGTTCGATGAATTTCAGAGACAAACAATCCTGGGATAACTCTCTATCCTGCTATTATTCTTTGATTTTAAAGTTCCGAAGATTAGTGCACAGGTAGGAAAAAATACTTTCTATAGATTAATTTAAAAAAATTAGTCTGTAACTGAATTTTCTGGAGCTTCACTGAAAACTGCTTCAGTGCTATTTCATTCAATTCTCAGAATGTTTCATTATTTTCATCATGATTTCTATATTACTAAAGCTTTTAATAGTATACAACTTGGAGTTATGGGTATTTACTGAATTTTAGCTATTAAAATAAATTTCTTATTGCTTATATGGCTCATTATGACTTTTCCATTTTGCTACAATCCATTCTATAATGTGACAATTATACCTTAAAACTGACATTGCATTGAGTGTATAATTTGATTGATTTAAATGTGTTCCTCACATTCAGCCAAGTTTTAATAAAAAAAAAAAAAAAGATTATTTACTTTACAAACACAATTAAAGATGAGCCAACTTTGATTTAAAGATGCCAGTAAGTCTCTTAACATATTCAGTCAGAGCTTTCTCCTTGATAACTTTATGCTTGATGTGTTTTGGCTGTAGAAGATCAAATCATTTAAGAGAATAGTCTTCATCCATTGGCTAAATTTAACCTCTAGATAGAGGAGTCAATCTCTGGCAGTCTTAAGTTTACATAAAAATTACATTCATTGAATCCAAATAGCATTTTTGAACACTGTAGAGAAATTTTACAAGATAAGAATACTATTTCATGTTTTGTTTTACTGATGGAATATTATAACTTAATATGATTCATGTATATTAAGCAATTGTTAATATGTTCTGGTTATTCTTTTACATAATTCCTCTTTTCATGGTGTATATTTTCCTAACAATGATATATTATATTTTCTGTATCACTGAAAATGATTCCCTCCACTTATCTTCTTCCACCAATCATGAAACAGAAGCTCTTCTTAAATGACAGCATTAAGAAAAAAAAACACTAAGAAAATTGTTAGTCATGATTTAGTCTGTTTGGGATCAATCACAAATCTCATTATTTAGATTCCTATATTATTAGAGATACTGGTAGTCAGGGGACATTAAAGGAATATGGGGGAGAAAAGAAAAGAGGTCCTTAGAGTTCAGCTTCATTTGATCCACAAAAGCAAAACAAACCAACTTTCTAGGAGAAGCTAAAAGTGAATATTTAAGAACTGAAAGTAAAGAAAAAATGGAAGAGTAAGAAAAAACTCTGTTATATTATGAACTTTGTTAAATAATCTTAGTAAATGAATGAAGACGTTTCTCTATGAAATAGAATGAGTAAGGTTAAAAAAAAGAGTAATCCCACATATTTTACCTATTTCCAAATGTTCAATGTCCCAGATGGTCTCATTGATTGAGTTAATGAAATTAATTGTCTCTTTCAATTCCTCTTGCAATTTTAGAGGATTTATTGTAGGCTACGGTATACTATGATTCCTCTAATGCATCATGTAATAACCTTTATAAACATACTGACTTCTTACATATGAAATTAAACTGGGACAGGCAATAAACAACATGTGAGCACATCATTTTTTACATAAAATCAAGTGTCAAAAGAATTGTCATGTTTCTCAACCATTAAAATGTGCTTCATTAAAAGAAGAAAAAAAGAAATCAGAAATCATTACCTGCTGCCCTCTTCACACATACAAAAGGGAGACAGAATATAATCCCCAACAACTAAATTGCTTTCAGTGATAGATTTTTGTAAATGCATGTACCCATTGGAGATGATGACATTTGTTTTCATAGGAATATTCTTTCTCATGATCATTTTTCATTTAATGAAATGTTTCATGAATTAAATCTAGACTTTGCCTTAGATACTCTTTAATGAAAATGAAGAGGAAAATGCCAATAGACCATATTTTGTCCACCAGTAAATCTGTTCAATCACAGTTTTAAAGAAATATTCCAAATTGATAAAAAAGAGAATTCAATCCATAAGGTTTCCGAACTCAAAAATTTAAATGACTCTTTGATTCAATAATAAACTTTTAGAGTAGTTCACAAACATTTATACTTAGAGTTGAAATCAGAGGACATGGTTTTGAATACCATTGCACCTACTATGGAATGGTCCTATTGCAGTTCAAACAAGTAACATTCCCTCAATTTCTGCAACTGTAAAATAAGTAGGAGATGAATGGTCTGAGTGATCAACAAGATCTCTTGCAATTCTAATGAGATGATTTTCCCAGTGTGAAGAGATGCTTTCAAATTTGATTTTTCCAAAAGGATTTTCTATTTCCAACATTAAGGCAGATATATTTTGAAGATATGAAGGATGACCAGTCTTATGAAATGACTGAATTCAGAAGAGGAACAAAAAGGTTTAAGTTCCCAATGTAGCACATCAATATCATATGTATTTATTGATAAAATTATACTTGTTGAGCATCTTGAGGTTTTAAAGTGAAGAGTAGAAGGTACATTTTGATAGCAAGTCATATCAAGCAAGGCAAAGACGTTTCATCTATTTTGTTAATCTTATATGCAGAATCAGTCTTTGTTACTTTTGCTTTTAGATTTATGTTGCATAGCTATGTTTTGTTCTTGAAAATGTGTAAATTATTTTACAACATATTTTATATGTAAGTTGAGAAGTATATGTACGTGTGTATGTGTGTGTGTGTGTGTGAGTGTGTGTGTGTGTGTGTGTGAACAGCAATCTCACGATAAGGGGTCTCTGTATCAAACAGACAAATATAAATATAAATATCTCTCGTCTTGTACTGAGTCACTTCAGCCAATTCACTACAAAGAAAATTGGACAGTTTTGTGTTTGAGCACCTAAAATGCTAAATATATTTTGTGAAAGATCAAAACAAAATAAAATTTTTATAAAATTGATGCACAGAGGTGTAGCCAAGATGGCCAAAAGGAGACACATGTGTGAGTTTTTTGTTTGTTTGTTTGTTTGTTTGTTTGTTTTTTGTTTTGTTTTGTTTTTTCTTTTAGCTCTTCCCATGTCCCTCAAATTAACAACAAATCCAGCTTCTGAATTGGTTTTGGAATGACAGAACCCCACAAAAAATTGTAGTATATCAAATTTCCAGCAGAACATAATTTGGAAGACCTCCAGAAAAGGTCTGTTTCAATTGGGCACAGAGGGAGAAGGGGTGAGTGCAGGTTAGCCTAAGGGAGGAAGAGTGAACTTGAGCACAGGCAGGTGAGCACAAGTGCCAAGCTCAAGTAGTGCACAGTCACAGGGAAGTAAAGGTCTCTGCTACCAAGGGAATTTACTGGGAGGAATCTATATCAGTGTTGGCTACTCTGTCTTAATTGCAACCAAGTAGATCAACAAATTAGCTATAAGACAACCAATGCAAATACAAAAGGCAAATTCTGAGCCCTTGAACCCCAGAATATATGGATCAGACTGTATTTATCCAGAACTGTTACTTAGTCAGCACTGACCTAGTGCAGCTACTGTTGACTGGGAAGGAAGCTTGGACAATCTCCCCCATTGCCCTAAAAGTAGAAATAAATATCTTTTTAATGAACATAAAAACAAAAAGAACTATGACCATAGATAATTTTTATGAAGAAAGAGAAGAAGTGATTTAAAACCTTGAAGACACTAAAAACAGATTGTCTTCAGATGAAGTCCCAAGCGGTATTATGAATTGGACTCCATCTTACCAGGCTCTCTTTGAAGAACTCAAAATGGATCTTAAACGAGATCTTAGAAGTAAAATAGGTAAAGAAAATGACAACTTTGCAAGAGGGTTTAGAAAAGGAAACACTGGAATTCTATGAAGAAAATTCCTTACAAAATAGATTGAGTAAAGTAGAAAAAGCATATAATTCCTTACAAAATATATTTGACAAAATGGAAAAAGCAGAACTTGTGAAATGGAAAAAAAAAAAAAAAAACATAGAACAAAACAACTCATTTAAAAATTCCATTGACCAAATACAAAAAGAACTTTAAAAAGGTAACTGAAGAAAATAATTCACTTAACATTAGAACTGAACTAGTGGAAATGAATGATTCAATGAGACATCAAGAATCAGTCAAGCAAAGCCAAAAAAATGGAAAAAAAAAAGAAGAAGAAAATTTAAAACACTTCATTGACCAAACAACTAACATGGAACATATATCTAGGAGAGACAAACTAAGGATTATTGTGACTCCTGGCAAGTCTTTTAACTCTACTTGCTTCTCTTTCCTCATCAATAAAATAAGCTGAAGAAGGTATTGGCAAATCTCTCTAATATTTCTACCACGAAAATCAGAAAATTAAATCATGTAGAGATGAATAAGACTGAAATTGATTGAATAACAACATTTCTTACAACTTTACTGCCACCTTTTAACCATGAGGAACTCACTGAAGTCTATGTTTGATTTTCTTCATCTCTGAAATGAGGAGTTGAAAGAATCTATAAGGTTATTTCCAACTCTTAAATTATAGAATATTTGTGATCTCGTAAAAAAGGGAGAAATCTTGTATTTGAAATCCAAAGACATTGGATTGGATGCCGTGTCTGTTGATTAATAATCTTTATGATTTTAGTAGTGACTATCTAAGTTTTCCTCATCTCTAAAAGGAGAGGGTTAGACTCAATGATTTTCAGGTACTTTTTAAATTCTCCAACAGTATTTCTCTAGAGAGGATCTCTCTTATTCAAATCTCCAAATTATTTTATTACTAATTTTCAAAATCACTTATATGTCATAATTATTTTTATGTATTTTGTTTTACCTAGGTGATTGAAAACTATTCAAAAGTATTCAAAAAATTATTGTTTTTCATCAGCACATTCAAATTATAAACACAGAAAATGGGATAGGTTTCATTAGAAACTTTAAAGAGATTGCTAAAATTCCTGCATATGCCAATATGTAGAGAGAAATCTGATACACTACCCACAAAGTAGTAGTAATCTTTTCCTGATTATATTTAATTTCTCCATTACTTCTCCCACTCTCCTTTTTTACAATGCACACTCTTCACATACCAAATGCTGATCCCAACAGACTGTAAGAGTAATGAACTTTAAGAGAGTCCCTATTGTAGGGCCAAAAAACACAGTGCCTCAATCTATTATGAGGATAACACCAGTAGCATCAGTGGAAGATATTCATAAGCCAAAAATCTAGTCTATAGTTCTCAAGTATCTCAGGAGTTGATTGCTAAGCAAGAAAATGTGATAAGTGCACCCTCACCACTACCGGAAGAATTTACTTTAAGTTGGCATCTTTTGATAAAACTGATAAAAAAGAAAAAAAATAAATTACTTTCTTGAGGGAAAGGAAGAAAGAATGATCTTTCTCTACCACAGCACAATAAGGTAAAAGGGAAAAGATGATGAAATTTTATTTAACACTTATTATATGCCAGGTAAAGCAGTGAAATTGCTTAGTGAATAGACTGTTGACCTGGGGAAGAGAGTCCTGAATTTGTGGCCTTGGAAAAGTCACACAACCTTTATTACCTTAATCCACTGGAAAAGAAAATGACAAATCATTATACTTGTCTAGAAAACCCCAAGTGTGATTTGTATGATCAGTATGATTCATTAGGCCATGAAGAATCCGACACAACTTAAACAGAAACAGCTATGTACATGATACTCATTTTCACTGTTTTTACAAATATTATTTTATTTGAGCCTCAAAAATAAAACAAAGAAATAGGTTCTGTTATTGTTCCCATTTTATATATGAAGATAAAGAAGAAATAAAAGTGAAGTAATTTGTCAAATGTCACAAAGCTGGTAAATTTCATTTACTTAGGTTAGATTTAAATTCAGTGGATTTGGAAGGATTGGAAGGAATTTAACAGACTCCTAAACGCCCAAACACGCTAACCGTCACCGGTTAACTCAGTCACCCAGGAAGGCCTAGCTATCCTCCTGTCTACCGTCTACAGCCTCCTCCAGAACCTATAACTAGACTCAAGGGGCTTCACAGGACGCTTACCTCTGGGTTGCTGCGCAGCAAATTACTTGACTGATCTGTCCTCCACCAACCGGTTGGGATTTTCACCGCGGAGTTTCCGTGCTTTTCTCTGAGTTTCTCCACTTCGGGTCCACTCTACGTCAGGGAGCAAGGAGAAGCCCCTGGACGCTGGCGGGCTGCCTAAATCAAGGCAGGGCGAGCTTTCTTCACAGTGTCATCAGTTTTCACAATGATAGGGCTAGGATCTTTCAGTCCCCCTTTCCTGACACGGACTAAGATTCAATTTGTCAGTCTTGTAGGGAAAATTCCTTACTGGCTGTTTTTATTTTCCAAAAATGTCAACATGTTGAAAAATGAAATATCCCAAAAGACCTCTTGGTTTCAATGAAAAAGGTAGCATATGTCTGAATCACTACAGTTGTACTTCTGAAAAAGAAAGCATCAGTATTAGAGGGAGAAATCACTGCAACAAAAATCCCAGCTGGCTATTTGACCTGACAATGGCAAAACAAAAATAATATATAAGATAATGAATTAGCTACTTTGCAAACAGTAATATATACTATATGCCTATATGCTGTATACTATATGCTAAACAATCTATATTTTTGTAGGTTTTCTTCCATGTCACTCAGATTATCAAATGGATTAGCATAAAGTTGGGCAAAATAACTCCTAATTATTGCTCTAATATCCTCTTCATTGATGGAAAGTTCTCCTTTTTCTTTTTTGAGACTAACAACTTGATTTTCCTCTTTTCTTTTTCTAGGCAAATTCACTAAAAGTTTATCTATTTTGTTGGTTTTTTTTTCTCATAAAACCATCTCTTAGTTTTATTTTTTAATTCAATAGTTTTTAATTTCAACTTTATTAATCTTTCCTTTTTTAGAATTTCAAGTTTGATATTTGGGGTTTTTCATTTGTTCCTTTCTGGCCTTTTTAATTGCAAGCCCAATTGCAACTTCTCTTTCTCTATTTTATGCAAGTAAGCATCTGGAAATATACAATTTCCCCTTATTGATTTTTTGGATGCATCCCATAAATTTTGATATGTTCTCTCATTAATTGTGTTTATAATTTGCTGTTTTATCCATTCATTCTTTAGGATCAGATTGTTTAGTTTCCAATTACTTGTTGATCTACTGTCTCCTGGCCTTTTATTGAATGTAATGTTTATTTTATCATGATCTGAAAAAAAATGCATTTACTTGTAGAGAGCCAGAACTCTGGAAAAGTATACTTGAAGCAAAAATACTTACTTAGTCAGTGTGATTGATGAGATAATGGTTCTCTAGTTCACATATACTTAGTACTTAGTGTGATGTGGAGATGTAATGGTTCTATAGTTAGCACATGCTCAGTGTGCTGTAGTGACTTACTTGTACTAAGGTATTTAAGTGCTGACAGGACTTGAAATAAGCAGAGTGGAGAGCATGTGTGCTCACTCAGACACCAGACTCCAGACTTCAGACTCCAGACTCCAGACTTCAGACTCTATCCCTAACAACTCTTGTGGTGACTCTACTGCTAAGAACAAGGCCCATCCAATGATCCTTCAGAAAGCTAGGCTGGATGTTACATTTGGGGGCACTAGATGTGGGGCTCTACACATGAGGGTCTGGACACAAGGATCTACACTCAACATTTTGACTGACACAATTGTAAGCTCAAGTGAAGAAGTCCTTGTGAACCATAAACAGGATGAGTACAAAAATAGACAAGCAGGAAACTTTGGTAAGGGCAAAACTAGTCACTTTTATTTTATTGAAATGGGGTAAATCTCCCTTACACTGAGAGGAATGTGTAGCATGCATAGTTAGGTTAATAAAAAAGCAATGTTTGTTGGTAACTTGGAAGCAGATCACTGGACTCTCAAATATATCAGTATGCATATCTCCTTGGCTTTTAGAGCCCGATATGTGGAAACTAGTGGAAGAATAAGTAATTGAATATTATGAATCTAAGGGTCCTGATTCAATTCCTGAAGAAACATTACTTATTTACACATAATACAATTGGCTTAAAGGAGTCCACAAGTTCTAAAAAAAGGAGCAGTTTTAATGTGGATAGCCAGACAAGGAAGTGTGAGAAGAAAGAGTAGGAGGGTGATGGTACTGACAAAGCAGCTGAAAGACATGAAGAGATGGACAAAAAAGAAGTTAAGTATAGTGCTGATGAGCTTAAAGAGTGTGGTGCTTCTGATGTTCACAGTTCAATTTCACTTCTGCCTACACTCCAGCAGGTGCCCATAGGACACTATCTCCTGACTCCCCCCTTCCTCCTCAATTTCGCCTTCATGGGCTGAGGGATAAGGAGGAGTGGAAGAAGCAGTGACACCATCAGCACCATCCATGAAACAGTTTCATCCACCAGCTATGATATGATTACAAAAGGCATTAAAACTAAAGAGGAAGGACAGAATACATCTGATTGGAGAATAGAAGCATACCCTGTGATTGAAGAGTTTGCCTCTTTAGGTCAAGAAAGAAGATATACTCCTTTTAATCTGGAAATTATCAAAGATCTGAAAAAGACTTGCAATCTTTGTGGGTCTACATCGTGTTATGTTAAGGTAGCATTAGACAATTTGGCTTATGAAATTTTAACCCCTAGTGATTGGAAATCTATAGCAAAAACATGTTTAGAACCTGGACAAAACTTGTGGCGTTCTGAGTATAGTGAACTCTATACAATATAAGCCCAAACAAAATAAGCAACCTGGAGTCAATATACCAGTCACCTTTGATCAACTAGCAGGTTTGGGACCTTATGCAAACACTTTAGTGCAGATTAATTACTGTCCAGCAGCATCTGAGCAAATTGCTTCTGCTGCTATTAAAGCATGGGACACCCTTTCAGGAAGACAAGATACAGGGGAAGCCTTCATGAAAGAACACAAGGTCCAAATAAACACTTTGCTGATTTCATGGAACATCTGCAGACAGCTGTCATATGAACTATTGGTGAAAATGCAGCAACAGAAATTATGATAAGACCACTTGCTAAAGAAAATGCTAATATGGATTGCAGAAGAATTATAATAGGACTACACAAGGATGCTCCTTTAGAGGAGATCATAAGACGCTGTGCCACAGTGGGCACAAATACATTTTATACCCAGGCTATGATGTAGACTTTTCAAGATCTGAACATGGGAAGACAGGGTCCCTTTTGGCAAGGGACTCGTCAATGCTTTCAGTGTGGTAAAATAGGACATCTGAAAGCTCAATAGTGGCATAAAAACAGGATTGGAGAACAAGACCCAAAACCCTATGTTCAAAATACAACAAAGGCTTCCATTGGACATCAGAATGTACATTGACTCAGCTAAACAGGAAGTAGGATTTGGCTCTAGGACACAGGCAAAAAACACTTGGAGTATGATGATAGCCAATGTTGCATGCAAAGTCTTTAGGAGTTCAGTACTCTCTCATGATCAATCTGCTGAGAAGCAATTCAATGGAAAATTCAATGGATGTGGGAAAAAGATTACAACTGGGGAGAATAGAGTTGCATGCAGATGGAACTACTTAGATATCCCCTATAGATCCCTTGCCTTCAGGCATAGTGGGCTTGACCATTTCACTTCCTGAGAGTGCTTATAAAACAGTGTCTATTCATACACTGATTTGAAAAACTAGAGAATGTGTAGCTAATATTTCAGTCTTTAATACAGGTAGACAATATGTGACTTTCATCCAGGAGAAGTAGCAGCATCAGGTTTACTGATACACACTTCTAATAGGCAATTTGGTGATATTTATCCAGATTTTGACTCCCAGCAATAGACTTCAAGAATATTTTGGACTGCAGCTGTTACAGCTGACCATCCTATGCTCACTAACTCTATAAATGGCATACCATTGAAAGGGTTGTAGACACGGGTGCAGATTGTACAGTCAGTCATTAGAGGTGCCAGTTGGCCCAGCCATTGGAAAAAGATTAAGGCAGACACCTATATGTCTGCTATAGGAGGATCAATAACAGCTGAAGTTAGCACTACCCCTTTGAAATTGATATTTGAAGGTGGAACAGGAGTTTATATTCCTTTTGTTGTAAATGAAATATCCATTAATCTATAGTGAAGAGACATCTTACAATAGTTAGGATTTCAGTTGAGTACTTCAGCTGCTGTTGAAGGCCTGCCTGCACTCTAACCTGTTCCTATTAAATCAAAAACTGATACACCATGGTGGGTAGAACAAAACCTTTGCCTTTACAAAGTGAAAACTCAAAGGTATCCTCCTTTTCATTATTTAGGATATGAAGTACATCCTAAGGTACTTACAGTACAAATGCTTTCTTTAATAACAGAGAAGTTCAACAGCTTAAATGATTTAAAGAAATTGACAGTAGGTATCCAATAGATATGTCCACTGTTAGGCTTAACTACCTATCAGTTACAACCATTATATGACATTTTAAGAGGAAACACTGCTTTAAACTCACCACACCAGCTTACAAAAGAAGCTCAAGAGGCTTTGAGAGAGGTTGAACTGGTTTTATTCAATGGCATTGAAAGAGTTACTCAAAAACCTTTGGAAATATTTTTTTGCTACAAAAAAGGCACCCACTTCAGTTCTTCATCAAGGAGACAGTGTGATAGAGTGGGTGATCCTCGTAGTACAACCAAAACAAAGCCTTACTTCTTACCCAGTGCTTGTATCTAGATTTTTATTAAAGGTCATTAAGTAAGTAATAGAATTACCTGGGGTAAGACTTGACAAGATATACACCTTTTATAACAATGCACATATTAATGTATGCTGCAAAACCATCCCAGAGTGGCAAATTTTATTGGCCACAACTCCAAATTTTATACGCAGGTCTCCATTAAAGATAACTTGTCTATTACTTAATTGACAATGGATTTTTGAATATAAAGGTTTCTAAAGTTCTTCTTAAAGGATCAACTATCTTTACAGATGTATCCAAAAGTAACATTTGTGCTGTATATTCTCATTACTTAACTATAAAGAGAGTAGTCAGAATTCCTTTTCAGTCCACTCAGCAGAATGAATTGTATGCAATTATGCTAGTTCTTACTTATTATCCAGGAGATGTAAATATATCTTATTCAGCCTATTAAGTAGGTGTGGTACAAAGAACCCACAACCCAAACAAAATTTGTAGGTTCTACTATATAGCAGCTCTTTAAGGAACTTCAAAAGCCAAGTAAGAAAGCATCAAGATAAAATTTATATCGTGCATGTCTACTCTTGTAGTGGACTTCCAGATCCTATTTTTTATGGAAACTTAATGGCAATTAGCCTTCTAAACATGTTAACCAATACTTCTTTATTTCAGGTAGCCCAAGAATATCATTCTAAATATCATCAGGCTGCACAACCTTTACATTTGAAATGTGGGATAAAGAGGAAGCTAAGAGCATAGAAAAATCCTGTACAGCTTGCCTTCCTTTTTCATGCTCTCTCCAGGTCTGAACCCTCATGGTTTGGGACCTAATGAAATTTGGCAAATGGATGTGACCCATTATAAATCTTTTGGTCACCTATTTTTTATCCATCCTTTAGTAGACAGCTTTTCAGGATATACTTTTGCAATAGCAGCAGCAAACAACTCCCTTAAAAACTCAATTGGACAATTAGAAAAAGATATTCAAAAAGTGAGTGAAGAAAAAATTTCATTGAAAATCAGAATAACAAATATAATTGAATGACTTGAAGAGACACCAAGAATCAGTCAAGCAAAACCAAAAAAAAAAATGAACAAATACCTTCTTGGGGGGAAAAAAAGACCTGGAAAATAGATCCAGGAGAGACAATCTGAGAATTATTGGATTCCCTGAAAAATTCGATGAAAAAATGAGCCTGTACACTATTTTCCAGGAAATTATCAAAGAGAACTGCCCAGATGTTTTAGAATCAGAGGGTAAAATAGACATTGAAAAAATTCATCAATCACCTACCAAAAAGGACTCTAAAATCAAAACACCAAGAAATTAGTGGCCAAATTCCAGAACCATCCGATGAAGGAAAAAAATACTGCAAGCTTCTAGAAAAAAACAATTCAAATATGGAGGAACCACAATAAGTATTACCCAGGATCTAACAATGTCCACATTAAAGGATCGAAGGGCCTGGAATATAATATTCAGAAAGGCTAGGGAACTTGGTATGCAGACAAAAATAACTTACACAGCAAAAAATGAGCATCTTTTTTTCCAGGGAAGAAGATGGACATTCAACGAAGTAAGTGAATTTCATCTATTCTTGATGAAAAAACTGGATCTAAATAAAAAGTTTGATATACAAATATAGAACTCAAGAGAAACTTAAAAAAATAAATCTTGGCAACTATATTCCTGCTATAAAGATATATAAAGAACATATGTATACATTGTTCTAGAAACTAGAGGTGGAAAGGAAATTGTACCCAGAAAAGGATAAAGTAGGGTACTACATCTCACTAAGAGGCAAAGGAAATCTATTATATCTGAGAGAAGCAATGGAGGGGGATGAACATAGTGTGTATTGTATTGCTATCAGAATTGGCTTAAAGAGAAACATATTAGAAATATTTCATTTATGGTGAAACTTCTCCCACCTCATTGAAAAGTGGTTGATGAAAAGGGAAAAGGGAAGGGAATACAGAAATTGTGAGGAAAAGGGATAAGATAGGGGGAGGAACTCTAAAATGGGGGGAGGGATACTAAAAAGGCAGGACTGTGAGAAGCAAGTGGTGTTCATAAGTTTAATACTGGGGAGGGAGATAAGGTTGAAGGAAAGGAGAAAAGCATAAGCAGAGGTTTACAAGATGGTAAGTAATACATAATTGGTCATTTTAATTATAACTGTGAATGGGATAAACTCCTCAGGGTTTAAAGTCTGCTCTCTCTATCCATATAGAAGCTATCAATAGTGCACTTTAACTTTTTGTTAATTTTGTCAAAGAAGAGTCAAAGAAAACACACTTAAGAAAAACAAATGGTTTGCTTTTTTGGTGGAGGAGGGGGGGCACTGGATGGTATTATTAAGCTTCCTCTACAGACTGTAGGGGGCAGCAGTGAGGCACAAGCAAGACAACAATGACTGTGCTGCATCTGAGCTCTAAGACTCTTGAGAATGTGCTGAGATACTGTGGGTGGGTGTGGCCAGTTCTCAAGATTGATGCTAACTTTTCATGTTTATTGTCTTCACCCCCTATGTTTTTAGCTTCTATGCTTGACTACTGGCTTGCTGCCAGGGCAAAGTAGCCAATGCTGTGGTATAGCTCTCTCCACAGAAATGGCTGAGATCACACCCCACCCCCCTCAGATCTGTTCAACTGTGAGCTGCCTGCCTTACTCTATTGTGCTGCCACTAATTCTTTTCCCTCACCTTTTCTTATAGCTTTTCCTTACTATTTCTGTATTCTCGTCATTTTACCCTAATCCTTCCATTTTTGCTTTTTCCTCTCACTTTTTGATGAGGTGGGAGAAGTTTCTATGTAAACCCTATATGTCTAATATTTTCTCTTTGATCCAAATCTGATGAGAGTAAGATTCACACTATGTTTATACCCCTCCTTTCATTCCCTCAGATATAAGTTCCCTTTGACTCTTTGTGACATCTAGTTTCCCTATTTTACCTCCATCTTTCCCTTTTTCTGGTATAATTTCCTTTCCACCTCAAGTTCCTTTTTTATATTATAACAGCAAAACCAAATTATACATACATTCTTTATGTATAGTAATAAAAGAAATACAGTTCTCTCTTTTTACTTTTTTATGCTTTTCTTGAGTTTTATATTTGGAGGTCAGACTTTTTGTTTAGCTCTGTTTTTTTCATTAGGAATAAATGGAATTCACCTATTTCATTGAATTTCCTTCTTTAATGCTCAGTTTGGCTGGGTAGGTTATTCTTAGTTGCATACCAAGTTCTTTTGCCTTTCAGAATATTAGCTTCCATCTTCTATCCTTTAATGTGGATGCTGCTGGATCTGGAGTGATCCTTATTGTGGCTCCTCAATATTTCAATTGTTTCTTTCTGGCTGCTTGTAGTATTTTTTCCTTGGTCTGATAGTTCTGGAATTTTTCAGTAGGTGATCAATGAATTCTTTAAATGTCTATTTTGCCTTCTGTTTCTATAACATCTGGGCACTTCTCTGATGAGTTCCTGAAAAATGGTGTCTAGATTCTTTTTTTCATTATGATTTTCAGGGAGTCCAATAATCCTAAGATTATGTCTCCTAGATCTATTTTCCAGTTCAGTTGTTTTCCCAAGTAGGTATTTAACATTTTTCTATATTTTCATTTTTTTGTTTTTGCTTGACTTTGCTTTTGGTGTCTCTTCAAGTCATTCATTTCCATTTGTTCAAGTCTGGTTTTTAATGAATTATTTTCTTCATTTACTTTTTAAATTTCTTTTTGTATTTGTCCAATTGAGTTTTTAAATGAATTGTTTTGTTCTATAGATTTTTTCTCCATTTCACCAGTTTTTTAAAGGAATTATTTTATTTCTCCAATTCACAAATTCTGCTTTCCTAGCAGTTGTTTATCTTTTCCAATTTGCAAATTGTGTTTTTCATGGAGTTGATTTCTTTATCCACTCTATCTTTTAATGAGTAACTTAACTTATCCTGACCCTCTCTTCCTTTTCAATGTTGTCTGCATTAGTTTTGTTTGTACATTTTTTTAAATTTTATATAATCAACATTATCCATTTTCGATTCCATAAAGTACTCCAGATATTCTTTGGCCATAAATTCATTCTTTCTCTACACATCTGAGAGGTAGACTGTTCTTTGTTTTTCTAATTTGGTTCTACTATAACTTTTTATTTCTAAATCATGAATCCATTTTGACTTTATCTTGGTATAGGGTATTAGGTATGGATCAATGCCCTTCTGCCATATTTGTTTTGAATTTTCCCAGCAATTTTTGTCAAATAATGAGTTCTTAGTCCAGAAGCTTGGGTCTCTGGTTTTATCAAACACTAGATTATTATAGTCATTGACTTGTGTCTTGAAAACCTAACATATTCCACTGATCAATTTCTGTTTTGCTTAGCTTGTATCAAATTATTTTGATGAACATTGTTTTATAATATAGTTTGGGGTCTGGTATATCTAAATTGTCTTCATTTGCATTTTTATTAGTTCCCTTGAGATTATTAACTTTTTTTCTTCCAGATGGACTTTGTTATTATTTTTCTAACTCTGTAAAATAATTTCTTGAAAGTTTGATTGGCATTGTACTCTATAAGTAATTTCACTTAGGCAGAATTATTACTTTTTATTATATTACCTTGGTCTACTCTTAAACACTTGATATTAATCCAATTGATTAGATATAACTTTATTTGTGTAGAAAGTGTATTGTAATTGTGTTCATATAGTTCCGGATTTTGTCGTTGAAGGTAAACTTCCAAATATTTTATATTATCTTTAATTATTTCAAATGGAATTACTTTTTGTATCTCTTGATGTTGGACTTCATAAAAACACTGATGATTTATATGAATTTAATTTTTGTATCCTACAACTTTACTAAAGTTTTGAATTGTTTCTAATAGTTTTTAAATTGAGTTTCTAGGATTCCCTAAGTCAGAGGTTCTCAAACTATGGCCCGTGGGCCAGATGCAGCCCACTGAGGACATTTATGTGGCCTCCCAGATTATGGCAAATGGGCTGAGGGGCAGAGGCAGAGTGTGAGTCTTTGTTTTTACTATAATCTGACCCTCCAACAGTCTGAGGGACAATGAACTGGTCCCCTATTTAAAATGTTTGAGGACCACTGCACTAAGTGTATCATTATATCATCTGAAAATAATGATAATTTGATTTCCTATTCCTTACTCTAATTTCTTTAATTTAATTTTCTTCTCTCATTTCTAAAGCTAACATTTCTAATATAACATTGAACAGTAATGGTGATAGTGGACAACCTTGTTTTACTTCTGATCTTATTGGGAATGATTCTAGTTTTTTAAAATAGATGCTACTGATCTTTTTAAACAAAAACTCCATTTATTCCCAGTTTTTCTAGTGTTTTTAGTAAGAATGGCTGTTGGATTTTATCAAATACTTTTTATGCATATGTTGAATTAATGTGTTTAAAATATATGCCTCTTTTAGTAAGCTGTTAACCCTTTTTAATAATGTCTTGCAACATTCTCATTTCTCTTCCCATGGTCTCCTCTACTTCTTTTATTGACCTTGAAAATCCTTTTTGGATTCTCTTGAGACAATATTTTTCTTTGAAATTTTGAATTTATCAATTTTAATGTTATGGCCTTCTGAATATCATAATAACTTTTAAATTCATAATGTTTCTCTATTTTTTTTTATTTTTCCATTACATTTTTTGATTTTTAATACTATGTAAAAGTGGGGTTTTGCTTCCCAAATGGAGAGGACACTGTCAAACTTCAAATTTTTTGTGCATCTCTTTCAGAATTATTTCTATGAAAATTTCTAGGGAAAACAATTTAGGGATTGTATGTAATATGGCATAATCTTGGAGGTCTGTTTACTACTGATCTATATTTTGCACTGATTTGTGACTGACAATAAGCAAACTTTTCAATCTTAGAACTATGACCAGCATCCTTATTCCCCTATGGTTCCAAGCCCTATTATGTTAGTGCTCCTTTTCACATATTATCTGAGACTCAGGACTGGGATGATCATCCAATTTTAAGCAATGTAATATAATTCTCTTCCTAAAGCTTGAAAAGGGACTCCTGTAAATCATCTGGTCAATTGTCTAATGCCCTTACTATCAATGGACTGCTGCCACTGATGATTGTTCCGTTTTCTGGAACCTTGTCTGCTCTAATGTGGTCTGTGCTGCACTGTGCATCTCTTTCACCCTAGTACATTTCACCCTTTCTCTCTCAAGCTCTTTTGGGATGGAAGATTTTTTCAATACATCTTTTTGTGGGTCCTGCTACTCTAGGATTTGTTTAGAGTCATTATTTAAAGGTGTTTTAAGTGGTGTAGGGAAAAGATGAAGTGACTGTCAGCTTTTACTCAACCATTTTGGCTCTGTCCTTGATATTAGATCTATTCAAACAGTCCTTCCTATTATCAAATTATATCTGGATAATTAATTGATAATCAACTCATAATTTTCAGGGGAAGTGATGCCTAGTGAGGTAGAACAAAACTTCTTAAACTGTAGGGTTGTGACCTCATATTGGTGTGAAAAATTTGACAGCAGTTAAATGTGAATAAATGAAATGACCAAAATTAATTCAAAATCAAACAACGAATGAATCCAAGGCCTTTCTGGCAGCACTTGCTTGTACTGCATTATATAAGTTCAATATAGCCTTGTTTCTGAACAATGCAACATTTTGTATTGTGCATGAACACAAATTGCCAGAAACAATATGACTCAGATTTGAGTTGGAATATTTTTAGGCAAAAACAGGTCACAGATAAAAAGATGTTTGAGAAGCCCTGACCTAGAGCATTAAAAAAGAGTCCCACTCCCTATCCTTTCAGATCTAACTTTAAAGATATGTTTGAGGGAATCAACTTACTTAGCATCTTGTAAGAATCCTAACAGGAGTGTGAGTGGGAAACTGCATTTAGAAACCTTTGGGTTTTTGTTTATTATAGCTTTTTTATTTAAAAGATTTATGCATGGGTAATTTTTCAGCATTGACCCTTGCAAATCCTTCTATTCCAACATTTCCCTACCTTCCCTCACCCCCTCTGCCAGATGACAGGTAGAAAAATACATGTTAAATATGTTAAAGTATATGTTAAATACTATATATATATATATATATATATATATATATATATATATATATATATATATATATATATATATATATATATATACATACATACATACACACATATCAACTAGTCTATTTCTTAGCAAATATCAAATGGTTTTGGATGACATCTGCTTTGTAATATAATTTTGCATCTGGTACAGCTAGGCTACTTTCATTTGATTTATTTTTCATTAGTTCCCTTAAAAATCTTGACATTTTGTTCTTTCAGATGAATTTTTTTGTTATTTTTTCAAGGTCATTAAAATACTTTCTTGGGAGTCTAATTGGGATAGCACTAAATAAATAGATTATTTTAGGTAGTATTGTCATCTTTATTATATTCATTTGATCTATCCAGGAGTACTTAATATTTTTCTAATTGGTTAGATCTGACTCTATTAGTATGGAAAATATTTTGTAGTTTTGCTCATATAGTTCTTGACTTTCCCTTGGCAGATAGATTCCCAAATATTTTATACTATCAGCAGTTACTTTAAATGGAATTTCTCTTTGTAACTCTAACTGTTGGATTTTGTTAGTGATATATATGAATGCTGATGGTTTATGTGGGTTTATTTTGTAACCTGCAACTTTGCTAAAGTTGTGGATTATTGGTTTCCTCATTACCAACTCTAATACCTTTAACCTCTTTCTCAACTCTTATTGCTGAAGCTAGCACTTCTAATTCAATATTGAATAGTAATGGTGATAGTGGGCAATCTTATTATACTCCTGATATTATGGGGAATGGCTCCAGTTTATCCCCATTACATATGATGCTTACTAATGGTTTTAAATAGATGCTACCAATTATTTTAAGGAAAATTTATTCCATTTATTCCTATACTCTCAAGTTTGTTTGTTTGTTTGTTTTTTTTAATAGGAATGGATGTTGAATTTTATCAAATGCCTGATCTGCATCTATGCTATGGATATGATCATATAGTTTTTGTTAATTTGGTTATTAATATGGTCAATTATACTAATAGTTTTCCTAATATTGAGCCAGCCCTGCATTCCTGGTATAAATCCTACTTGGTCATGGTGTATTATCTTGTGGATGATTTTCTGTAGTCTTTTTGCTAATATTTTATTTAAGATTTTAGCAGCAATATTCATCAGGGAAAATGGTCTGTAATTTTCTTTCTCTGTTTTTAACCTTCCTGGTTTAAGTATCAGTACCATGTCTGTGTCATAAAAGGAATTTGGTAAGACTCCTTCATTCCCTATATTTTTCAAATAGTTTATATAACATTGGAGGTAATTGTTCTTTAAATGTTTGGTAAAATTTACATATAAATCCATCTGTTCCTGGGGATTTTTTCTTAGCGAGTTGATTAATGGCTTGTTTTATTTCTTTTTTCTAAAATGGGATTATTTAAGTAATTTACTTCCTCCTCTATCAATTTGGGATGTCTATATTTTTGAATGTATCCATTCATTTCACTTAGGTTATCAAATTTGTTGGCATAAAGTTGGGTAAAGTAACTCCTAAATATTGCTCTAATTTCCTCTTCATTAGTGGAAAGTTCTCCCTTTTCATTTTTAAGACTAACAATTTGATTTTGCTCTTTCCTTTTTCTAATCAGATTTACCAAAGTTTTATCAATTTTTTCATAAAACCAGTGCTTAGTTTTATTTATTAATTCAATAGATTTTTTTACTTTACATTTTATCAATTTCTTCTTTTAGTTTTCGAATTTCAAGTTTAATATTTGATTGGGGGTTTCAATTTGCTCTTTTTCTAGCTTTTAAGTTGTGAGCCCAATTCCTTGATCTTCTCTTTTTCTATTTTATTCCAGTAAGCCTCTAAAGATATAAAATTTCCCCTTATTACCACTTTGGCTGCATCCCACAAATTTTGGTATGTTGTCTCATTGTTGTCATTCTCTTGGGTGAAATTATTAATTGTGTCTATGATCTGCTGTTTCACCCATTCATTTGTTAGGATGAGATTATTTAGTTTCCAATTACTTTTTGGACTATTTACCCCTAGCTTTTTTGTTAAATGTAGTTTTTAATTGCATTGTGATGTGAAAAGAATGCAATTACTATTTCTGCCTTTCTGCATGTTAGTTTTTATGTCCTAATATATAGTCAATATTTGTATAGGTTCCATGAACTACTGAGAAGAAAGTCTATTCCTTTCTGTCTGCATTTCATTTTCTCCAAAGATCTATCATATCTAACTTCCCCCCCTCCCGAGGCTGGGGTTAAGTGACTTGCCCAGGGTCACACAGCTAGGAAGTGTTAAGTGTCTGAGACCAGATTTGAAGTTGGGTCCTCCCGAATTCAGGGCTGGTGCACTATCCACTGCGCCACCTAGCTGCCCCCATATCTAACTTTTCTAATATTCTATTTACCTCTTTGACTTCTTTCTTATTTGTTTTCTGGTTTGATTTATCTAATTCTGAAAGTGCACAGTTGAGATCTCCCACTATTATAATTTTGCGGTCTATTTCTTCTTGCAACTCTCTTACCTTTTTAGGAAGTTAGATGCTAAACCACTTGGTGCATATATGCTTAGTATTGATATTGCTTCATTGTCTATGCTATCCTTTAGCAAGATATAGTTTCCTTCATTATCTTTTTTAATTAGATTAATTTTTGCTTTTGCTTGATCTGAGATAAGGATGGCTACCCCTGCTTTTTTGACTTCACCTGAAGCATAATAGATTCTGCTCTAGCCTTTTACCTTTACTCTGTATGCATCGATGTGCTTTAAATGTGTTTCCTGCAAACAACATATTATAGGGTTCTGGCTTTTGATCCAGTCTGCTATCAGCCTCTGTTTTATGTGAGAGTTCATCCCATTCACATTTATGGTTAAAAATATTAATTCTGCATTTCCTGCCATCTTATTATCCCCAGATTATGCTTTTCTTTTTTTTTCCCCCCTTACCCCTCTTTCCAGTATTAAAATTATGGGCATCACTTGCTTCCTGAAATTATCCCTTTTTAGAATCTCTCCCACCCCCTTTCAGTACCTTTCCCTTTCTTCAACTTTTCCCTTATTACTCTTTTCCTTTTCCCTCTCCCACTTTTTAATGAGGTGAGAGAAATTTCTCTGTAAATCAAATATATTTATTATTTTCTCTTTGAGGAAAATCTGATGAAAGTTAAGATTCATGCAATGTTCCTCCCCATCTTTAAGTTCCCTCTGATATGATACGTTTCCTTTGGCTCTTCCTGGGATTTAATTTCCCTATTTTGATCTCCCCTTTTCCCTTTTTCTGATACTATCCCCTTTCCACTTCTACTTCCCCTTTTTATATATCAGTAAAATCAAATTATACATGCACTCTTTATGTATGTCCATAATAGAAGTACAGTTTTCAAGAGTACTTTTTACCTTTTTCTTCTTCTCTTGAGTCCTATAGTTTGAGGTCAATTTTTTTTTGTTGCTGTTGAGCTCTGGTTTTTTCATTAGAAACAAATAGAATTCACCTGTTTCATTAAATATTCATCTTCTTCCCTGGAAGAAAATGCTCAGCTTATCTGGGCAGTTTTTTCTTTGCTGAATTCCAAGTTATTTTCCTTTTCAAAATATCACATTCCAGGCCTTTCAATCCTTTAAGATGGAAGCAGCTGGATCCTGAGTGTCACCTTAGTATTTAAAAAAAAATTTCTGGCTACTTGTAATATTTTTTTCTTTGGTCCGATCATTCTGTAATTTAACTACAATATTCCTTGGAATTTTTATTTTAGGGTCTCCTTCAGAAGGTGTTCACTCAATTCTTTCAATACCTATTTTACCTTCTGATTCTATTACATCTGGGAAGTTCTCTTTGATGATTTCCTATAAAATAGTTTCTAGGCTCTTTTTCATCATAATTTTCAGGAAGTCCAATAATCCTCAAATTAACTTTCTTAGATCTATTTCAAGGTGTGTTGTTTTTCCAAGTAGATATTTAAGATTTTTCTCTCTTTTTTCTTTTTTTTTTGTGTTTTGTTTGACTGATTCTTGATGTCTTAATAAATTATTCATTTCTATTAGTTCAGTTCTGATTTTTTATTAGTTATTTTCTTCATTATATTTTTTTTTACTTATTTTGTATATGTCCAATTGAGTTTTTACTTATTTTTTTTTATTAAGTTTATAATTGTAACTTTTTTTTGACAGTACATATGCATGGGTAATTTTTTACATTAGCACTTGCACTTATTTCTGTTCCCAATTTTTCCTCCTTCCCTCCCCCCTTCCCCTAGATGGCAGGCAGTCCCATGCATGGTGCAGCTGATTCTGTCCATCATTTTTTTTCAGATGTAAAACTCAGTTTTATTTATAGAATCCAACACTTGAGCTTCTTTAAAAAAAATCAATCTGTGATTTCTAGGTACCATTGATCTCTTTCATTAGATGGAGACTTGTAACTGCAAGCTAACACTTAGAAACCAATTCAGACTTGGCATTCTTGTGTACTTAATCTTCATCAAAACTCCTGCAACAAATTCTATTTCAGAATCTGACCCATATATTCAAAATTCTAAATCATTTATCCCAAACTAGAAAACTTGCCCAAATCAAAATATCTAGAGTAAATTGACAGGGCTAGGATATACATTTTTGTCAACTTCCATTCCAAAATGCCTATGAATAAAAATTATAAAAGGACTCTAAAATATTTACATAAAGATGAGGCAATGAATTGTTCAGTCACCTCTTGTATTCCCCTATTCAATCTAGACTTCCATAATCAGGCAGAAAGAAAGTGTGAGGAAAATTTTTCTTGCATCTTTGTGGATTCTGTCCATTACTGATCAATTGGATCTGAATTAGATCTTCTCTTTGTTGGAGATATCCACTTCCATCAGAATACATCCTCATACAGTATTGTTGTTGAAGTGTATAATGATCTCCTGGTTCGGCTCATTTCACTTAACATCAGTTCATGTAAGTCTCTCCAGGCCTCTTTCTATTCATCCTGGTGGTCATTTCTTATAGAACAATATATTCCACTAAATTCATATACCACAATTTACCCAACCATTCTCCAATTGATGGGCATCCATTCACTTTCCAGTTTCTAACCACTACAAAAAGGGCTGCCACAAACATTTTGGCACATACAGGTCCTTTTCCTTTCTTTAGTATTCCTTTGGGATATAAGCCCAGTAGTGGCTCTGCTGGATCAAAGGGTATGCACAGACTTTTTGGGTGTAATTCCAGATTGTTCTCCAGAATGGTTGGATTCTTTCACAACTCCACCAACAATGTATTAATGTCCCAGTTTTCCCACATCCCCTCCAACATTCATCATTATTTGTTCCTGTCATCTTAGCCAATATGACAGGTATGTAGTGGTATCTCAGAATTGTCTTTATTTGCATTTCTCTGATCAATAGTGATATGGAACACTCTTTCATATGAGTGGAAATAGTTTCAATTTCATCATCTGAAAATTGTCTGTTCATATCCTTTGACCATTTATCAATTGGAGAATTGATTTCTTATAAATTACAGTCATTTCTCCTGAGAAGGTTCAATGAAGTTTTTAAATGAGTTGTTTTGCTCTATGAATTTTTTTTTCCATTTCACTATTTTTTATTGATTTATTTTTTATTTCCTATTCACAAATCCTACTTTCTTGGGAGTTCTTTCTCCTTTCCAATTCACAAATTCTGTTTCCCTGGGAGTTTTTTACCTTTTCCAATTCACTTTTCAGGAAATTTTTTTCTTTTTCCACTTCATCAAATTTTTTTCCTTTTGTAAGTTATATGCCTTTTCCACACTCTCTTGTGGAATGATAAAATCTTTTTTCTTCTAGCTTTCTTTTAAGATCTTTTATAATTTCTTCTAGTAGAGTCTTTTGTGAATGGGACTAGGTTATATCCCCCTTTGGGGTTTTGTCTGGCGATTGTCTACTATTAGTCTTCTAGGGATTGAAAACCTGCTCTATTTCTGTATAGAAGTTATCAATTGTTAGAGTTCTCTTGACTTTTTAACCCATTTTTTAAAAGCCCTTAGGGTCTGCCTTCAGGAAAGGAGATTATCATCTTCCTCTACAGAACAGGGATATATATATATATATATATACTATATATCTATATATATGTAAATATATGTATATATATACAATAGCTGTCCTGCAAATAGTCTGCAAAGACTGGCAGAGCTGTGGAAGTTCCTTGAGAAGAGCCCCAAAGTGGAAGTGTTTCTGCCCTGGGAAGAGCAGGTGTGCTGCAGAAGTTCCACTGCCCCAGGCATAGCTCCCCTCCTCCCCTGTGCAGAAGTTTGGGCGCCCCAGGCAGAGATTTTCCCCCCATGCAGAATTATGGCTGGGCAGAGCTCCCCAGAGAGATAGTCCTCCCTGCAAATTCTTCACCAACAGAGACTACCCTAGTCTCCAGTCTGTTCAGTGTGCTAGCTTGTTTTTTGCCTCCCTGTTTGTACTGGCCTGCTCTCACCAATTAGCACATACCTTTTCTGTCAATCTTCCAGATTATCTTTGGCCGATAATTTGTTATACTGCCAATATTCATGCATTTTACCAATCAAGCACTATTTCTGAGGATGAATTTGGTAATTAGTAGTAAGGGTAGAAGGAGAGCTTAGAATAACACATATGTCTGTTCCACCATCTTGGCTCCTCCCAGGAACATTTGTTTATTGTTTTTGTTGTTTCATCAATGTCCTTTTCCCTCTTCCCTCTTCTCTCTTCTCATATAGAACTGATATTGGATAAACCTGGCAAAATAGTAATATCTGAACAGGTGGAGGCCTTAGACTTTTTATTTGAATTGATGTTTGATGGGGGCATCTGAGTTCTTTTGTCAATCCTTTCACATCTGAAAGGGAGATGAAGTTGTCATGATAACAGAAATGGTGGAGGTGGCAAAAAAGAAGAAGAAGAGGAGAAAAAGAGTTTTTTTGGGAGTCATGTTGTCATCTTTATTATATTTGCTCATCTTATGCGAGAACATTTAATATTTTTTCCAATTGGTTAGATCTGACTTTATTTGTGTGGACAGTATTTTGTAGTTTTGCTCATATGGTTCCTGATTTTCCCTTGGCAGATTGATTCCTAAATATTTTATAATATTGGTAGTTACTTTAATTGGAATTTCTCTTTGTAACTCTAACTTTTGGATTTGTTAGTGATATAACCACCATCAGTATGCATCATATAAATAGATGCTCCTAAGTAATTTAAGTAAAAGTCCATTTATTCCAATACTCTCCAGTGTTTTTTAATAGGAATGGATGTTGGATTTTATCAAATGCTTTTTCTGCATCTATTGAGATGATCATTTTTTGTTAATTTGATTATTAATATGGTCAATTATACTAATAGTTTTTCTTATATTGAACCAGTCCTGCATTCCTGGTATAAATCCTACTTGGTCATGGTATATTATCCTGGGGATGATTTTCTGGAGTCTTTTTGCTAATATCTTATTTAAGATTTTAGGATCAATATTCATTAGGGAGATTGGTCTATAATTTTTCTTTCTATGTTTTCAACCTACCTCGTTTAGGTATCAGTACCATGTCTGTGTCATAAAAGGAATTTAGTAGGACTCCTTCATTTCCTGTTTTTTCACATAATTTATATAGCATTGGGGCTAATTGTTCTTTAAATTTTTGGTAGAATTCACATGTATATCCATATGGTCCTGAAGATTTTTTCTTAAGGAGTTGATTAATGGCTTGTTCTATTTCTTTTTCTAAAATGGGACTGTTTAGATTATTTACTTCTTCGAATGGGCAAACTATATTTTTGAAGGTATTCTTCCATTTCATTTAAGTTATAAAATTTATTGGCATAAAGTTGGGCAAAGTAACTCCTTATTATTGCTCTAATTTCCTCTTCATTGCTGGAAATTTCTCCCTTTTAATTTTTAAGGCTATAAATTTGATTTTCCTCTTTTCTTTTTATATTCATATTTACCAAACAGTTATCTATTTTATTGTTTTGTTTCATAAAACCAACTCTTAGTTTTATTTATTAATTTAATAGTTTTTTTTTTTTTACTTTCAATGTTATTAATTTCTCTTTATAATTTCAAGTTTAGTATTTGATTGGGGATTTTGAATTTGGTCTTTTTCTAGCTTTTTAAGTTGCAAGCCCAATTCTTTGATCTTCTCTTTCTCTATTTTATTCCAGTAAGCCTCTAAAGATATACAATTTTCCCTTATTATCATTTTGGCTATATCCTATAAATTTTGGTATGTTGTCTCATCTGCTCATTGTTGTCATTCTCTTGGATGAAATTATTAATTGTTTCTGTGATCTGCTGTTTCACCTATTCATTTTTTAGGATGAGTTTCCAATTACTTTTTGTTCTATTTACCCCTAACATTTAGTTGAATGTAGTTTTCATTGCATTGTGATCTGAAAAGAAAACATTTACTATTTCTGCATTCCTGCATTTAATTTTGAGTTCTTTATGTCCTAATACATTGTCAATTTTTGTATAGGTTCCATGAACTGCTGAGAAGAAAGTATACTCCTTTCTGTCACCATTCAGTTTTCTGCAAAGATCTATCACACATAATTTTTCTAATATTCTATTTACCTCCTTAATGTCTTTCTTATTAACATTTCTTTCTTATCAAAAATCTGGTTTGATTTATTTAATTCTGAGAGTGCAAGGTTGAGATCCCCCACTGTTATAGTTTTGCTGTCTATTTCTTCTTGCAACTCTCTTTACTTCTCCTTTAGGAAGTTAGATGCTATACCACTTGGTGCATTTATGTTTAGTATTTATATTGTTTCATTGCCTATGTTAATTTTTAGCAAAATATAGTTTCCTTCGTTAGCTCTTTTAATTAGATCAGTTTTTGCTTTTGTTTGATCTGAGATAAGGATGGCTACCCCTGCTTTTTTGACTTGAATTGAAGCATAATAGGTGCTTCTCCAACCTTTTTCTTTTAATCTGTATGTATCTCCCTGCTTTAATGTGTTTCTTGTAAACAATATATTGCAGGGTTCTGAATTTTGATCCAGTCTGCTATTGGCCTCCACTTTATGGGAGAGTTAAATGGCTAAAATGACCAATTCTGTATTTTCTGCCATCTTATTATCCCCACATTATGCTTTTCTTTTTCTTGTTCCCCCCCTTACTCCCTTTCCCAATATTAAACTTATGGCACCCCTTGCATCATGCATCTCTCCCTCTTTAGGGTCCTTCCCTCCCCCCTTTGAATCCCTTCCCCTTTCTTATACCCTTCCCTTATTACTCTTTTTCTTTTCCCTTTTCCTCTCCCACTTTTTAATGGGTGAGAGAAGTTTCTCTGTAAAACAAATATGTCAATTATTTTCTCTTTGAGCCAACTCTGATGAGAGTAAAAATCACACAATGTTCTTCCTCCTCTCTAAATTCCTTCAGATATGATAGGTTTCCTTTGTCTCTTTGTGGGATGTAGTTTCCCTCTTTTTATCTCCCCTTTTCCCTTTTTCTGATTTCTACTTCCCCTTTTTATGTTATATCAGAAAAATCAAGTTATATATGTACTCTTTATGTATATCCACAACAGAAATACAGTTCTCAAGAATTTTTCCATTTCACAATTTTTTTATTATTTTTTTCCAGTTCACAAATACTACTTTATTGGGAGTTTTTTATCTTTTCCAGTTCATAAATCCTGCTTTCCTTGGTATTCTTTACCTTTTCCAATTCACAAATTATGTTTCCCTGCACTTCCTTGGAGTTCTTTATCTGTTCTAATTCACATTTCAGGAAGTTGTTGCTCTCTTGCATAGCTTCTCTTTCTCTTTCCTTTCCCTATTTTTCTTATAGTTCTCTTTTAAGATTTTTTCTTATAATTTCTTCTAGGAGGACCTTTTGTGTTGGAGACCAGGTTACATCCCCCATTGGGGTATTGTCTGGAGACTGTCTGCTATTAGTGTCCTTGGGGTTGGAAACCTGCTCTCTTTCTGTATAAAAGCTATTGATATTGTCCTTTTTGTTTGTTTGTTTGTTTTATTTTTTTTTTACTCATTTTTTTAAAGCCTTTAGGATCTGCCTTCAGGGCAAGGAGATTTCCAGCTTCCTCTGCAGAGAAGGGATAGATATATGGACAGTAGCTGTCCTGCCTTTGGACTGCAAAGAGTGGCCAAGCTGTGGGGGTGCTTTGGGAAAAGCTTCACCCTGGAAGTGACTCAGGCCTGGATAGTGTGGGCCAAGCTGCAGAAGTATCCTGTAAGGAGCTCTAACTGTGAGGTTTAGCAACTGCCTTGGGGCTAGAAGTTGAGCAGTGAAAGTATCATTGCCTGCTTTGAATATTAGCAGTTGCCCTAACCCTCAGGGCACCAGAAGTGCCTCTGCCTGGGGAGAGTAGTCAAGCTGGAGAAATTCCACTTCCCCAGGCCGAGCCCTAACTGTGCACATTAGAAGCTGCCCTAGTCTGTGCCCCCTGCCTTGCAAATTTGTGACTGCCCCCATGAAAGCTTCTAGCTGCAGAATGCCACTGCAGAGCCTATTAGGCTCTGGCATCCTTCAGAGTACCCTCTCTCCTAGATTCTAATTTCTTTTCTGGTCCTCTATTCTACAACCAAAGCAAAACAGTCAGGCTATGGCAGAGAACTCTATGTAAACCTTCCAACTACAGAGGCTGCCCCTGCTCTTGGTTCTATTCCTGCCTTCACTGGTCATTCCCACTGCTAATGACAAACCTTTTCTGGCAATCTTCTAGATTATCTTTGGCTTGTAAATTGTTGTATTTCCAATCTTCATGAATTTTACCAGTCAAGCGCTATTTTTGAGGCTGATTTTAAAAATTGGTAATGAGGGTATGAGAGGAGCTTAGAAAGTCATGTGTGCCTTCTTCATTCTCACTGAGGTAATTTCATTAAAGCCCACTATCTATATGAACAGCTAAAATCCATAAAACAGCTGGATGATTCATAACTAAATTGGGGATCCTTAAACTAATTCTGGCATGGCATGGTGGAATGTCTTTTTCATAAGCACACCTTTGGAGATAATGACAAGGAGAACAGTGTCACAAAGCCTTCTTCCACACCTGGGAATTGTTTTTCAATGATGCATATTTTGGTGATTTGACATTTCCCTAATGTGCACCAAAAAACTACCACCTCTTACAGTCCAATAAGATGAATTTATTTATACTGAAGGAAAAAAAATTCCAAAAAATGGCAGAAAAGAGATATGTCTTTACCTGAGCTGTCCCTGATGATTCTCAGATCATCACCAAATCAAGACTTTAAACTGGTTTTTGAGTGACTGAATAAACAAATCTTTTGAGTGTTACAAATTTCCACCAGAATATAATTTGGAAAAACTTCAAAAAAAGTTTGTTTCAATCTGGCATGGAGGAAGGGGGCTAGCTGAGGTACAATGCAGATTCAGGAGAGTGTGGGCCCTCATCTGTGAATATATCCAGAGAAATTATCACAGTGTTGGCTACTCTGTCCTGGTTGTAAGCCAGTAGATCAGCACATTATCTGTAAGACATCCAACATAGATACAAAAGGCAAATAGTGAGTCCCTGAACCTCAGAATAATGTGGGACCTGGCCACAGACAACTAGCACCAGAGACTAATTAGCACATACCCAGCACAGTCATTTCTCCATCTAAAGAGGAAGCTTGGACAATCTCCCCTTTTTCTAAATGCAGACTTCAACCTTTTAAAAAATGAGCAAAAAAGCAAAAAGAATTCTGACTATAGTTTTTTTGTTTTGTTTTGTTTTGTTTTTTATGGAGAACTGATTTCAAACTCTGAGGACATTAAAAGCAGATCATCTGCAGATTAAGTCCCAAAGAGTGATATGAATTTGTTCCCATCTCTCAAGGTTCTCTTTTAAAAATTCAGAAAATATTTTATAAGAGAATTAGAAGAAAAATGGGGAACAGAAATGCAAAATTTACAAGCGTTTTTGGAAATGGAAACAATGAAATTATCTGAAGAAAAGGCCTTACAAAATAGATTTAGTGAAACAGAAAAAGCAAATAACACCTTAAAATAGGTTTCAGAAAATGGAAGAAGAAAACAACTCCTTGAAAAACAGAATTTATGAATTGGGAAAAAAAAACCCATTGAACAAAACAATTGATTTAAAAATTCTTTTGGTCAAATACAAAAGAAGCTAAACTGAAGAAAATAATTAATTATAACTGAAGAAATCAATATGAATGAATCAATAAGACATTAAAAATTAGTCAAACAAAACCAAAAAAATTGAAAAATTAGAAGAAAATGTAAAATGCCTCTTTTGAAAAACAAATGACCTGAAAAATAGATCTAGGAGAGATAATCTAAGGATTATTGGGCTTCCTGAAAATCATGATTAAAAAAAGAGCCAAGACATCACCTTTCAGGAAATCCTCAAGGAAAACTGCCCTAATATTCTAAAATCAGAAGGTAAAATAGCTGCTTAAAGAATTCACCAATGACCTTCTGAAAGAAACCCCAAAATGAAAATACCAGGAAATACTGTAACTGAATTTCAAAATTATTGGTAAGGAAAATATTTCAAGCAGGCCAAAAGAAATAATTCAAATACTGAGGGGCCAAAATTATCCGGGAGCTAGCAATTTCCACCTTAAAGGATCAAAGGACATGGAATCTGATATTCTGAAAGGTAAAGGAACATGGATTACAGCCAATAATCAAGTATCCAGTAAAATGGAGCATTATTTTTCAGGGAAGAAGATGGACATTCAATGATACAGGTGAATTTCATTTATTTCTTTCTGATAAAAACATGAGAGCTGAGCAAAAATTTGCATCTCCAAATACGGAATTCAAGAGAAGCATAAAAAGGTAAAAAAGAAGGCAATTCTTCAGGATTATAACTCTGTTAATGGTATACTTAGAAAGTGCAGGCATAATTTGATTTTATTATGAAAATATAAAAATAAACCAGAGGTGGAAAGGGGATAATACTAAAAGAGGAAAATGAAGGTAAAATAAGGGAAATTACATCTCATGAAGAGGCAAAGAAGACTTATAATTGAGAGGAAGAAGAGGGGAATGACAATTGTGTGAATCTTACTCTTATCAGATTTGGTTCAAAGAGAGAATATCAGACATATTTGACTTTACATAGAAACTTGTCTCATCCCATTGGGAATTGGGAGGTAAAATGGGAAAGTAAATGGGGTGGCTAATAAAAGGAAAAAAAAAAACAGAAGTAGTAGGGAAAAGGTGTAAGAAAAGGGGAATGGCTGTAATGGGGGAGGGCTGTTTGAGGGAAGTGCTGGTCAGAAGCAATATACTGGGAAAAGGAAAAGGAGGAAAGGAAAGATAAAAATATTTTGTGGTTAAAAAAAAAAAGATAGCAGGAAATGCAGAATGAGTCCTTTTAACTGTGAATCTGAATGGGATGAACACTCCCATAAAACAGAAGCATATAATTAACTGTATTAAAAGCCAGAATTCAAAAATATGTTGTTTATTTATTTATTTATTTGTTTGTTTATTTTTATTTTGAAAACATACACAAGGATAATTTTATTCAACATTAACCCTTGAAAAACCTGGTGTTCCAATTTTTCCTTTCTTCCCTCACCTCCTCCCACAGATGTCATTTTATCCAATATATGTTAAATATGGCAAAATGTATGTTAAATTCAATATAAGCTTACACATTTATAAAAGTATATTGGTGCACAAGAAAAATAAAAACAAAAAATTAAAAAACAATGTGAAAGAAAATAAAATTCAAGGAAATCATAACAAAAAAGTGAAAATGCTATGTTGTAAGCAACGTCCATTTTTCATAGTCCTTTCACTGGGTGTAGATGGCACTCATCATAACAAAATCATTGGAAGTGATCTGAATAGTTTTATTATTGGGAAGAGTCAAATGTATCAGTATTGATCATTGTATAATTTTCTGTTGCTGTGTTCAATGATCTCCTGGGCCTGCTCATTTCACTTAGCATCAGCTCATGTAAGTCTATTCAGATTTCTCTGTAATTAACCTGCTGATCATTTCTTATAGAACAATAATATGCCATAACATTCACATATCATAATTTATGCAGCCAATTCTCAACTGATGAGCATCCACTCAGTTTCCACATTCCACAGAAAAGGCTGCCACATTTTTGCACATATGGATCCCTTTCCCTTCTTTAAGATCTGTTTGTGATATAGGTCTAATAGAAACACTGTTGGATCAATGGGTATGCACAGTTTGATAACTCTTTGGGCATAGTTCCAAATTGCTCTCCAGATTGGTTGGATCAGTTCACAATTCCACCAACTCAGAATTGTCTGTCTTTGTATTTCTCTGATCAATAGTGATTTAGAGCACCTTTTCATAACTAGAAATAGTTTCAATTTTTTCATCTGAAAATTGTCTGTTCATATGCTTTGATCATTTATCAATTGGAGAATGGCCTGAGTTGTATAAATTTGAATCATTTCTCTGTATGTTTTAGAAATAAGGCCTGAATCTGAACCCTTAAAAGCTTTCCTTTTTATCATCTCTGTATTAGTTTTGTTTGTACAAAATCTTTTTTTAACTTTATATAATCAAAATGAACTATTTTGCATTCAATAATGTTCTCTAGTTCTTCTTTGAGCAAAAAGTCCTTCCTTCTCCAAATATCTGAGAGGTAAACTATTTTATCTTCTTCTAGTTTGCTTATAATATTGCTCTTTATGTCTAAATCTTTAACTTACTTTGACCTTATCTTGGTATAGTGTATTAGGTGTGGGCCAAAGCCTACTTTCTGCCTTATTATTTTCCAATCAATTTTTTCAACAGTTGTGGTAAAATAGTGAGGTCTTATCCCCAAATCTGGAGTCTTTAGGTCTGTCAAACATTAGATTTGTATAGTCATTGACAATCTTAAACTATTAATATAATCTATTTTAAAGATTGACTATTTGTATTTAGATGACTGTTGCTTTATAACATAATTTTAGGTCTGGTACAGCTAGGCCACCTTAATTGGCATTTCTTTTATTATTTCCCCTGAAATTCTTGATTTTGTGTTCTTTCAGATGAACTTTGATATTATTTTCTCTAGATCTTTAAAAATACTTGGGACTTTGTTTGGTATGGCACTGAATTAGTACATTAATTTAGGTAGTGTTGTCATTTTTGTTATATTTGCTATGTCTCTCCATGAGCACTTGATATTTTCCCAGTTAATTAGATCCTACTTTATTTGTGTGGAAAGTGTTTTTGGTTGTGTACCCATACTTCTTGCCTTTGCTTTGGCACATAAACTTCTAGATATTTTATATTTTCAGCAATTATTTTAAATTGAATTTCTCTTTGTATCACTTATGTTGGACTTTGTTGGAAATATATTAAAATGATGATTTGTAATGTTCTCTAAAATATAATCTTCTCTGGGAGCAGGTTTCTTGGGGGACTTCTGGGAACAGCCTTGGTTTCAGTTCAAAGTAATAATCACTCCAAATGCATGCAGGAGTCAAAGCCGAGTTCCTTTATTGTTTCCTTCACAATATCCTGGTTAGCTTTTTTAGAGGCCTATCTCTCTCCTTGGTTCCAAGAGCACTTGTTGCTAGTCCTTTGTATCTTTCAGCTTCTGCCTCTAGCTCCCTCTGAATCCATAGCATCCATCCAGCACAAAGGTGGAAGATGGAATGAATCTGACTCCACCTCCTAGAGGAGAGTGGGCTTGCGAGCTTCTCCTTATATATGCTCTCTTAAAGATGTGAACTCTAATAAGTACTAAGTATATAAGCATTGTCTTTATCAATTCCAATGACTTAGCACCTTGTTTCAAAATTGGCCCATAACATCTCTCACTTTCTTTTGATTTAGAACATAAGGTGGTCATGACCTCCCTCACTTCTCAAGGAGGTGAGAGTCCCCAAAAAGAAGGTGATCAAGTCTTCCCTGACTGCTCAAAAAAGGAGTGAAAACACCATAAAAAGAAGGTGATCACACCCTCCTTGAGGTCTCAGGAAGGGAGTTGAAAACACCAAAGAAAATGGGAAGTCAAATCAGATTAGTGGGTTTCTGAAAAGGCTCACTTGAAACAGGATCTCTCCATATCACTTGGTGAATATCTAAAGATAGTGGAGTTGCTAGCACTGGACACTGCCCTTCTGTTGGGTTATAAAACCTGTCTGCCGAAGCCAGTACATCTTCATCAAAAATTTAAAAATTAATGGTATAGAGAACTAAATTTAGAAGTCTCTAGGGTTAACTCTGGCTCCCACTTTCTTTTATTTTTGTAGGAGTGTCTTAATGTCTCTGTTTCTTCTCTCTACTATTGCCTGACCTTGAGGATTAAAAGGTATACCAGTGGTGTGTAAAATCTGATACTGTGCACAAAAGTATGCAAAATGTTTAGAAGTCTTTGCAGGTCCATTATCTGCTTTTATTGCTTGTGGCACACCCATAATTGCAAATGCTTGGATAAGGAATTCAGTGACACCTCTGGCTGTCTCTTTTGCTATTGGTATTGCAAAAGTGAATTCTGAAAAGGTATCTACCACAAGGTGGATAAAAGACAGACAACCAAAAGATTTATAATGGGTCACATCCATTTGCCAAATTTCATTAGGTCTCAAACCATGAGGGTTCTTACCTGGAGCGAGTGTAGGAGTGTGGAAAGGAAGGCAAGCTGTACAGCTTTTTACTATTCTTATAGCTTCCTCTTTTGTTATCCCAAATTGTAAATGTTAAGCTCAAGCAGCCTGATGATATTTAGAATGAGATTCCTGGGCATCCTGAAATAAAGGAATACTTTCTAACATAGGTAAAAGGCTACTTGCCTTTGAATTTCTATCAAAAATAGGACCTGGAAGTCCACTATGTGAGTGGACATGCATGCTTTCTCACTTGCTCTTGAAGTTCCTCAAGGAGCTGATAAATATTAGAAGATGCTCATTTTATTTGGGCTGTGGCCCCACGTTGGGTGCCAAAATGTTATGCTCTCTAAAACATAATCTTCTTTGGGAGCAGGTTTCTTGGGGGGCTTCTGGGAGCAGCCTTAATTTCAGTTCAAAGGAATATTCACCCCAAATGCAGCCAGGAGTTAAAGTCCAGATAATTTATTCTCTCCTTCAAAATAGCTTGGTTAGCTTTCTTAGTGGCCTATCTCTCTCTCCTTGGTTCCAAGAGCTCTTGTTGCTAGTCCTTTGTCTCTTCCAGCTTCTGTCTCTAGCTCCCTCTGAATCCAAAGCCTCCATCCAGCACAAAGGTGGAAGATGGAATGGAACTGACTCTGCCTTCAAGAGTGTGCTTGTGGGCTTCTCCTTATATATGTTCTTTAAAGGTGTGAACTCTAATAAGTATAAGTACATAAGCATTGTATCTAACAATTCCAGTGACTTAGCACCTTCTTTCTAGTTCTGGACCATAACAGATGATTATTTATGTGGATTTATTTTGTATCCTGCAACTTTGCTAAAGTTGTGAATTGTTTCTAGTAGTTTTTTAGTTGATTTTCTAGGATTCACTAAGTATACCATCATATCATCAGCAAAGAGTGATAATGTAGTTTCTTCATCTACTCTAATTCCTTTCACCTTTTTTTGTTATGTTATTGCCAAAGCTAACATTTTTAATACAATGTTGAATACTAATGGAGATAGTGGGCATTCTTCTTTCATCTCTGATCTTATTGGTAATTGGAATAGTTTGTGTGCATTACATATAATGCTTGCTAATGGTTCTCAAGAGATCTTATAGATCATTTTAACTACAAATCCATTTATTCCTACATTCTCTAGTATTTTAATAGGAATGTGTATTGGATTTTTTCAAATGATCTTCCCCCATTTATTGAGATAATCATATGTTTTTTTTTATTAATTTGGTTATTGATATTGTCAATTATGCTGATCGTTTTCCTAATATTAAACTATCACTGCTTCCCTGGTATAAATCCTAGCTAGTCATGATGTATTATTTTGGGGAAGATTTTTTGTAATCTGCTAACATTTTATTTAAGATTTTTTTGCATCTATATTTATTAAGGAAATTGGTCTACAATTTTCTTTCTGTTTCCATCCTAGCTGGTTTACTTATCAGTATCATGCTTGTATCATAAAAAGGAATTTGGCAGGAGTCCTTCTTTCCCAAAAAATTTTTTTTCAAACAGTTTGCATAGTATTGGAATCAATCATTCTTTAAAATGTGTGGTAGTATTCACATGTAAATCCATTCTGGCCCTGGAGATTTTTCTTAGGGAGTTGATTAATAGTTTCTTCTATTTCTTTTTCTTAAATGAACTACTTAAGTAATATTTTCCCTCTTCAATTAATCTGGGTAATTTATATTTTTCAAGGTATTCCTCCATTTCACTTAGATTATTAAATTTATTAACATAAAGTTGGGCAAAATAACAACTAATTATTGTCTAATTTCCTTTTAATTGCTGGAAATTTCTCCCTTTTCACTTTTGATACTGACAATTTGGTGTTCTTTCCTTTTTCCAATAGAATTAACTAAAGGTTAATTTTTTTTCATAAAGCCAACTCTTGGTTTTATTTTTAAATTCAATAGTTTTTTTTTTCATTTTCCATTTTATTAGTTGCCCCTTTTATTTTCAGAATTTCACAAGTGGTATTTGCTTGGGATTATTAGTTTATTCTTTTTTCAGGCTTTTTTTAGTTGTACAATTAATTTCTTAATCTTCTCTTTCTCTTTTTATTCAAGTAAGCATCTAGAGATATAAAATTTCCCCTATTAACTCCTTTGGCTGCATCTCACAAATTTTGGTATGATTTTTTATTATTGTCATTCTTTAAATGAAATTATTTATTATTTGTATAATATGTTGTTTTTCCTGTTCATTCTTTAGATTACTTAATTGCCAATTAATTTTTAAATCTCTTTCCCCCTGGCTTTTTATTGCCTATAATTTTTATTGCATCATGATCTGAAAAAGATATCTATTATGGTTCAAGTAAAGAAAAAAAAAAACAGGAGGGATGATTTCACATTAACCAACAACAAAAATATAACTAATTAAAAGAGGTAAGAACAGAAACTAGAGGTACCACGGATAATGAAGTGATATATATATATATATATATATATATATATATATATATATATATATATATATATATATATATATATATATATATACACATATCAAGAGATATAGCATGCAAAATCCTAGAGAAGAAGTTAAGAGAGCTGCAAGAAGAAATAGACAGCAAAATTATACTAGTACTGGCTGTCTCAGAAATAAATAAATCAAACCACAAAATGAATAAGAAAGACAATATAAAAGTAAATAGTATTTTAGAAAAGTTAGATATGATAGGTTTGGGAGAAAATTAAAAGGAGACAGAAAGGAGTATTTTTTTCCTTAGGGATTTATGGAACCTATATAAAAACTGATCAAATAATAAAGCATGAAAATCTGAAAATCAAATGCAGAAAGTCAGAAATATTTAATGCATTTTTAAAGATGATGATGCCAGAGAAAAATAGACCAAAAATTAAATTAAAACTAAATAATCTGATTGTAAAGATTGAATGGTTGAAACAAGAAATCTTAGACACTATTGAAAATTTCATCCAAGAGAGTGACAATAATGACACAACATAACAAAATTGATGTAATGCAGCTAAAGCAAGTCTTAGGGGAAACTTTATATCTCTAGAAGCTTACTTACATTAAATAGAGAAAGAAAAGATCAAGGAATTGTGCATGCAACTAAAAAATCTAGAAAAAGAACAAATAAAAAATCAAATTAAATACCAAATTTGAAATACTGAAAATAAAAGGGGATATTAATAAAACTGAAAGTCATTGTGACTACATTAGTACCCTGGATATCTTAGAATCAGCAGGAGTCCGGATAAGCAAAAGTCTTTATTCTTGGTCTTCTGGGGTCACCATCAGGGGATTAGATCTAGGAATCTACACATCTCCCTTCTCTCTCTCCACCACCAAGGAATGATCCTGCTTGTCCTACTCCACCCTCTGATCTCTCTTCTCCTTCTTTGTCCACATCCACAGATCCAGCCAGCACAGAGTTGAGTAGGGTCATCCTCCAAGGATATGTTATACAGAATTGTCCAATTGGTAATTGGCCTTAAGTGCTAGGTTATCTTACTTTAAGTCCATCTGCTCACTTCTAGCCCTTTACATGTCCTGTTTTTTTTTTTTTTTTGTTTTGTTTTGTTTTGTTTTTTGTTTTAGAACACAGGTGGTCATGCCATCCCTGACTTCTCAGGGATGTGAGAACCCCAAAAAGGAGGTGTGATCTCCCCACTGGACTTCTCAGGAAGGGAGATGAAAGCACTAAAAAGGAGATAATCACACCTAACATCTCAAGAAGGGAGATGAAAAGCACCAAGAGGAAGTGGGGATTGAGCAGGTTTCTGGGCTGAAGGGTCTTATTAGAGACAGGTGTGCACAAACCCATCAGCATGGAAGGTATTACACAAGCACATAGCAATAACACACAGGCTACATGGTGTTGTAAAAGATTTCCAGAAGTCCTAGAAGGAGGGTATGTAAACATAAGTCACACATATGCCTTCTTCAGCAGCCAAGAGATAGTCCAAAACCAATCTATTGTCCATTGCTTCATGTGTCAGGGAATCCAATGATTCCCACAAGTTTTTGAAGTCATGCAACAGTTTTTTTAAATATATATGTGTTAGGGAATCCAATGATTCCTACAGGTGTTGAAGTCCTGCAACAGTCTTATATCTCAGAGAATCCAATGATTCCTGATGGTTTTCAAGTCCTACAACAGTCTTATCATGTCTCAGAGAATCCAATGATTCATGAGGGTTTTCAAGTCTAACAATTTTTGATGTCCCTGAGTCAAATGCCATAACTGCCAGGCTCTTTCAGTGGTGGGCACAGTCAGCAATGGAACCACCTAATGTTTCCTAGGTCTTCTCCTTCATTTCAAGGATCTAGTCTGTCTCTCTTCAATGGACAAGGCGAATATGGCTAACCCATCTGATTCCTTCTTCATCTGTAGAGATACTAGCAAACCTTCTCCCCCAAGCAGTTAACCTATCTGGTCCCCTCCATTCACCACTTTCTGGGTCTCTCCACATGATCTGGCAATTATCTAAAGACAGTGGAGCTGCTTGCACTGGACACTGCCTTTCCAGTGGGTTATAAAACCTATCTGCCAGAGCCAGTGCATCTTTGTCAAAGATTAAGAAGTTAATAGTATAAATGGCTAGATTTAGAAGTTCTCTAGGGTTACCTGTGGCTCCTCCTTTCTTTTGTTTTTGGAGGAGTGTCTTGAGATCTCTGTTTCTCCTCTCTACTATTGCCTATACTTGAGGATTAAAGGGTATGCCAGTGGTATGTAAAATCTTATACTGTTCACAAAGGTGTGCAAAATGTTTATAAGTATATGCAGGTCCATTATCTGTTTTTATTGCTTGTGGCACACCCATAATTGCAAATGCTTGGATAAGGAATTCAGTGACCCCTCTGCCTGTCTCTTTTGCTGCTGGTATTGCAAACGTGAATACTGAAAAAGTGTCTACCACAATGTGAATAAAAGACAGACGACCAAAAGATTTATAATGGGTCACAACCTTTTGCCAAATTTCATTAGGTCTCAAACCACGAGGGTTCTTCCCTGGAAAGAGTGTAGGAGCATGGAAACAAAGGCAAACTGTACAGGCTTTTACTATGCTCCTAGCTTCTTCTCTTGTTATTCCAAATTGTAAAAGTAAAGCTCGGGCAGCCTGATGATATTTAGAAAGAGATTCTTGGGCTTCTTGAAATAAAGGAGTATTGGCTAACATCGTTAGAAGGCTATCTGCCTTTGAATTACCATAAAAACTAGGAAGTCCACTATGAGAGTGGACATGCAAGATATAAATCTTACCTGGATGCTTTCTCACTTGCTCTTGAAGTTCCTTAAAGAGCTGATTTATATTGGAGGGTACAAATTTTATTTGGGCTGTGGCAATTCTTTGTACCACAGCTACTGAATAGGCCAAATCAGATATTATATTTATGTCTCCTGGATAATAAGTGAGAGTTAGAATGATTGCATACAATTCATTCTGCTGAGTGGAATGAGAAGGAGTTCTGACTACTCTGTTTATAGTTAAGTCAAGAGAGTATATAGCACAAATATTATGTTTGGATGCATCTGTAAAGATAGTTGCTCCTTTAAGAGGAACTTTAGAAATCTTTTCTTCAAGAATCCTTCGCCAATTATGTAATAGTCTTGTTATCTTTAATGGAGATCCGTGTGTAAAATTTGAAGCCATGGCTAATAAAATTTGCCATTGTGGAATGGTTTCACAACACACATTAACCTTTGCATTAGTATAAAAGGTGCATATCTGGTCAGGTCTTATCCCAGATAATTGTACTGCTTGCTTAATTCTAGCCACAAGCACTGGGTAAGGAGTAAGGCTTTGTTCTGGTTGTGCTAGGAGGTTCACCTACATTATCACACTGTTTCCTTGATGAAGGACTGTTGTGGGTGCCTCTTGTGTAGCAAAAACTAATATTTCCAAGGGTTTTTGAGTGACTCTTTCAACCACATTGGATAAAGCCAGTTCAACTTCTCTCAAAGCCTCTTGAGCTTCTTTTGTAAGCTGGCGTGGTGAATTTAAAGCATTGTCTCCCCTTAAAATGTCATATAATGGTTGCAATTGTTAGTTAGTCAAGGCTAACATGGGGCACATCCATTGGATATCTCCTATCAATTTCTGGAAGTCATTTAAGATGTGTAAGCTTCTCTGTTCTTCAGGAGAGTTTTTGTACTGTAAGCACCTTAGGATATACTTCATGTCCTAAATATTGAAAAGGAGCATGTCTTTGATTTTTTCTGGAGATATGTGCAACTTATAATTCCTTAGTGTTTCGGTGGTTTTTTGTAGACATGCTTCTAATGTTTGTTCCTCAAGTGCACACCACAAGATATCATCCATGTAACATTACTTTTGGAAATGCTTTTCTTACTGGAGTAAGAGCAGCAGGAACATACCTTTGACACATAGTAGGGCTGTTTTTCATTCCCTGTGGCAAAACTGTCCATTCATATATTTTATAAGGCTCAGCTAAGTTAATGCTGGGCACTAAAAAGGCAAATATTTTCATATCCCACTTATCTAGAGGGATAGAATAGAAACAATCCTTAATGTCTATAACCCAAAGAGGCCATTCTCTAGACAATTGAGTAGGAGATGGAAGTCCAGGTTGAAGAGTTCCCATAGTTTCCACCTGTTCATTTACCTTTCTTAAATCAGTCAACATCCTCCAAGCATATGTTAATAGAGAATTCTCCAATTGATAATTAGCCTTAACTGCTAGATTGTCTTACATTAAGTGCATTTGCTCAGTTCTAGCTCTTTACAAAAAGTTTAAAAAGTACTGAACTAATAAATAAAACTAAGAGCTGGTTTTGTGAAAAAACAAAAATAGACAACTCTTTAGTTAATTTGATCAAAAAAAAAAAGGAAAGAAGAAAATCAAATTGAAATCATAAAAAATGAAAAGGATTAACTTTCCACCAATGAAGAGGAAATTGGAACAATAACTTAGAATTATTTTGCTCAGAAGTAAATAAAATTAATGAATAATTACATAAATATAGATATCCCAGATTGACCTTGGAGGAAACAAATAATCCCATTTTATTAAAAAAAATGAACAAGCTATTAATCAACATCCTAGAAAAAAAATCTCCAGGACCAGATAGATTTACATATGAATTCTACCAAAATTTTTAAAAAAGCAATTAATTCTAATACTATGCAAACTTTTAAAAAAATATGGAGGGAAGGAATCCTGCCATTTTTTTATGACACAGATATGGTGCTGATATCTAAACCAGATAGGGTCAAAACAGAGAAAGAAAATTATAAATTAATTTCCCTAAGGTTGCAAAAACCTTAAATAAACTGTTAGTAAAGAGATTACAGCAAAATTTCACCAGGATAATACACATTAATAAATTATGATTTATACAAGAAATGTAGGGTTGGTTCAATGTTAGAAAAATCATTAGCATAATTGACCATATCAGTAACAAACTAACAAAAATCATATGATTAGTTCAATAGATGCAGAAAAAAGCATTTGATAAAATCCAACATCCATTCCTATTAAAAACACTTGAGAGTACAGGAAAAAATGGACTTTTCCTTAAAATGATTAATAGCATCTATTTAAAGCCATCAGCAAGCATCACATGTAATGGGGATGAACTAGAACTATTCCTAATAAGATTATGCATAAATCAAGGTTGAGCACTATCACCATTACTATTCAATACTGTTTTAGAAAAGTTATCTTTTGCAAGTAGAAAAGAAGACATGAAAGGAATTCAAGTAGGAAATGAGGAAACCAAATTATTACTCTTGCAGATGATATGATGCTATACATAGAGGGAATTAACTAAAAAACTATTAGTAATAATCCACAACTTTAGCAAAGTTGTGTGATACAAAATAAATCCCCATAAATCATTACCATTTTTTATAAATTACCCACAATGTCCAGCATCAAGAAATGTAAAGAGAAATTCCATTTAAAATAACTGTCAGTAAGTATAATATTTGTGAGTCTATCTGCTAAGGCAAATTCAAGAATCATATGAACAAAATTACAAAACACTTTCCACACAAGGTCAGATCTAATCTCATGGAAAAATGACATGTGCTCATGGATAAGCCAAGCAACTGTAATAAAAATGACAATATCAATTAAATTATTCTATTTATTCAGTGTCATACCAATAAAACTCCCAAGCAATTACTTTACAGAGATAAAAAGAAAATCATAATTCAACTCATCTGGAAGAAAAAAAAAAGATCAAGATTTTCAATGGAATTAATGAAACAAAATGTTATTGAAAGAGGCCTCACTGTACCAGATCTAACCCTATATTGTAAAGCATTTGTTACCGCATAAGGAATAGAGTAATCCATTATATTTTCTTAGCAAATTAAAAGAACAAAGGAGTTCACCTCTTAGATCCCTGCAGAAGGAAAGAATTTATGGCCAAAGAAGAACTTGAATGTATTTTTGAATGCAATACATATAATTATGTTTATATTAAGTTAAAAATGTTTTTGTACAAATAAAATCAATGCAGAGAAAATTAGGAGAGCAATGAATTAGGAAAATTTTTACATTTCAGGGTTCTGATGAAAACCTCATTCATAAAATATATAGAGAATTGACCAACATTTATGAGAATTCAATCCTTTCTTATAGGTCAAAGAATATGATCAGTTTTCAGATGAAGGAATAAAAACCACTTCTAGTCATATGAAATGGTGCTCTAAATCCTTACTGATCAGAGAAATGCAAATTAAGACAACTCTGAGTGCTAGCACTCCACACCTCTCAGATTGGTTAAAATGAAAGGAAAATGTAATGACAAATATCGGAGGTTATGTGGGAAAAGTGGATTTTTTGAAGATATTGATGGAATTGTTAACTGATTTAACCATTCTGGAGCACAATTTGGAACTATCTCTAAAAGGCTATCAAACTGTGTATACCCTTTGATCCAGCAATGTTTCTACTGGTCATGTAACATAAAGTAATCATAAAGAAGGGAAAGAGACTCCAATGTGCAAAAAATTTTGTGGCAGCCCTTTTTGTAGTGGCAAGAAACTAGAAACTGAGTGGATACCCATCAATTCGAGAATAGCTGAACAAGTTATAATATATAAATATTATGGAACATTATGTGCTAGCAGTCTCAGTCACCAGTCAACCAGTCTACAGTCTCTTGTCTCTTCCAGTCAGCCAATCACCCAGTCAGTAGTCTGTACTCTTCCCTACAGATTGATAGGGATTTTTTCAATTACAAAGGAGTAAAAACTCCTGTTTTATCTTAAAATGCCCATATCAAAGGGACATTAACTTCAGCTGCTATTTATCCTTTTATTCCAGACATATAAGTGTCTGCCTTAATCTTTGGCCAATGACTGGGCAAATTGCCACCTATAATGACTGTATAATCTGCAAAGGTATCTACCAACCCTTTCAAAGTTATGCCATTTATATAGATAGTGTGTTATGGGCCAGAACTCTGAAACAAGGATTCTTACAAGGTGTTAAATCAGGGGAATTGATGAAAAAATGGTTGTCTAGTTTAGCATGGTGATTAATAGTTCTCTAAGTTGATTGATTTAATCTTACAACAAATAATGGTTTCTTAGTGGTATAATGATTGGTTTATACTGAGTGTAGAGCATATAACCTGGGATTCAGAACCAGATTCATTCCATTGTACACCTTTGTGTAGCTGGAGGCTAAAGCTTAAACTTTTGGACTCAGAAAGATTCAATTCCATCTTCATAAGCCTTGTGGTGGCTGGCCTATCCTCCTGCATTTTATCCACTGAAACCAAGTCTCTGAAGGCCACAAGAAAGGTAGCTGAGCACCAAGCCAAGGAAACAATTCAGACTTTGGACTTTAAAACCTGGCTATTCTCATGGTGATTACTCTATTGAAAAGAAGAATGCCCCAGAGACCTCCAGAAAACCACCAAGAACATTACAACAGTGAGCATAGGATGGTCAGATGTAACAGCTACAGGTTAGAATATTCCTGGATTCTGTTGTTGAGAGTCAAAATCTGGGCAAATATCTCCTATTAGGAGTCTGTATTAGTAAACCTGATGCTACTACATCTCCTGGTTGATAAGTCACACATTGTCTACCTGTATTAGTGACTGGTATGTTAGCTACACATTCTCCACTTTTCCACATCATTGTATGGATAGACACTGTTTTATAAGGACTTTCAGGAGGTGACATAGTCAAGACTACTGTGTGTGGAGGCAAGGGATCTATTGGCCAAACAGGGGACAAATTTCACATCTCTAGGGGATATTTCAGTAGTCCCAGCTGCATACAACTCTATTCTCCCCATTTTCTCCCATCAGATTGATTCTATCTTTGATCAGCCTCGTGGTGGCTCTCCTGCTTCCTTCACTATGGGGAAAACTGGTTCCGATTGGGAGACTGAAGGAGACAGTGAAGACTTTGGACACTATTCCTGACCATTATTGTGGTGTTTATCCTGCTGAGACCAAGGCCCATCAGAAGGACCTCCAGAAAGCTAGCCCGAACATTAGAGTGGTATAACAATTTTATAATTATCCAAATCTGAGGAACCCAACTACTATATTAGACTTTCATGTCTTAGGCAACTAAGAAGTTATACCTATCATTTGAATCTTAGACATTGGAAACAATTTAGTCTTTAAAATACTTTAATTGACTTTTTCAGAAAAATCCCCTTATGGAAAGAACCTTCAAATCTTAGAGTCATTTGTGGTAAGTATTGTTCTTACCACAAGTGTGAAAAGTTCATTTCTGGCATGCAATAAAGATGAGTAAAAAAATAAAGTAGGATGAGTAATGAGAGAGGATAGGATGAGAACAGGAGATAGAAGATAATACAGTTTAGTAGGAAGCTGAGGAATATCAAAGGGAATAATAGGTGATATCACTGTAAAGGATGAGTAAAGCTTTATTGGGAAGAGCCTTGAAAGCTAGGATCAAAATTGTATTTTTATTCAGTCGGCAATGGAGAATCACTCAAAGTTCTTGAGTATAAAAACATTCTGAATTCAAACTAGTAAGATAGTTAAGTTAAGAATAATTTAAAGAGAAGATAAATTGAAGGAAAAAATAGAGAGCCACAAGAGATACACTAAAATATTCTTGAGAACAAAAATTATATTTTACACAGTTTTACATCTTCATATCTATTATTAGGCACACAATAGGTGTTTAATAAATATTGGTTGCTGTTGTTGTTGTTGATGATGATGATAGTGTGACTTTAAAATAAAAAAAATAATTTCATGTTTTGTATAGTTTTATTCTCTCCCTTCCCCAAAGAAAGAGGGAAAGCCCTTAATGAAAAATGCTATTGTTATTAACATTATCATAATTATCATATAGTGATTAAGATGATTATAATTATATTCTCGTTCTATGATTTATTTAAGAAACCCTATGCAGGAGATGGTCCCATGGTACTTTTCCAACATTCGGGGTGTTTACCATTGCAGTCTGGCAAATTTCCAGTTGGGGTAATTGCATTCTGCTCACCAAAAACTCCCTGTAGTTTTCACTGGATAAGGTCTCCCTCATTTCCTGTTCCAAAACAGCTGTGTTGTATGGCTGTTGAACAGCTGCCATGTATTTACCCAGAGGTAGCTGCATTTCAGTGCTAGTTAGAATAATTCTTGGGTATTACTGCTTTGGGCAAAGCTCTCTGAGGGAAAATAGGGTTACTATCTAGTAGCTTCCATTCACGGTGAAAGGCCATGCCCTTACCAGATAATACTCTAATGCTGATGAATAATTGAATATTATATGCCTAATGGTTCTTGGTGAAATAGTTAATCTTTTCCTTGGGATCCTTTCCTTACATCCATTCCACTTCACTAGATGCCAATAATTAAAGATAAGGGGAATTTTTTCATTGAAAGTAGTTAAAAATGACCTCTGATGCTTATTAATTAATCAGTTATTCTCTGACAAAGATTTGCATTTGGAGTAAGAGAGGAGATGCTGAAAATGAGCCCTCCTTCTGAACTATGATCTTGCATATGTATTTTTTAATAAGAACATGATTCTGTTTACATGATGTTTAGTGAAAGGGACTATGTAAATGTCTGTGGCTTCATGCAGGCATCCCATAAACCCCACATAGAAGATGAAACATGACACTTTTTTTGTAAAGCCATCCAACAATACTACCACTGGCCCAGACGCCTCATATGTATGTAATCAACTTTTATTGGTTCCTGAATTACATTCGGTGAGCACAGACATTCCCTTCACCAATCTGAACACAATACAAAGTTTGACAGTGTCATTAATAAAGGACTGCCAGGCATCAAGCATGCTGAAAAGTTTGTATAAACCTTTCTGTCTATACTTTCACAGATCCAGTGGAGTTTATTCTAATATCACTGGGGCTGTCATAAAAATTTTCACTAGATGTTTTAAAGTGAAAGTGAGAAATTCTTTGGGAAGATGGGAAGCCTAAAGAAGAAGCACTCTGAGACTAGATTTGTGAAGCTGGGCATTTGGCTTTATATCACAATAAGCTTTTGTGATAGCACAATAGTCAAGGAATTCTGATGAAATCCTAGATTTTTGGTATGTTTTTACCATTGCCATCCTTGGTACAGTCACATAACCTTGTATGTAGTAGTGGTAAATTGTAGCACATTGTTGTCTACTTCTAACTAATCAGGATCTTATGATTCAGTTGTAGAATATCTAAGTCACTTGCTTTTGTGCAAAACATCTTACATTTTAATATACCCATAAATTACTTCAATAAAAGGGAACATGAAAAAAATTCAAAGAGAAACCCAAAATGAAATGAAGTTTTAGGAGCAATTCTGATCACTTAGTAGAAACAGGAGGTTGTCCTTATATAGATTACTTCCTATTTTTCCTGAACCCTAGATTCACATGATCAACAGCCTAATGGAGATATCAAACTGGATATTTTGAAGGCATTTCAAACTCACATTTTCAAAATCAAATTCATCTTTTGTTAAACCTACTCCCTCCTAGAATTCTTTACTATTCTAGAGGACAACACAATCCTTTTGGTTCCCAGGTTCATAGTCTTGGTTCCACTTTCAACAGTTTACTATATGTCACCCCACATATTAAATCAATTATTAAATCTTATTGTTTTTACCTATACAGAATTTTCATATCTACCCTCTTTCTCTACTCACAATGCCAACAGGCTAGTTAAGGTCCTCATTATTCCTCCTTAGAGTTGTAAAGGCCTCCTAACAGTATCATTACTTTGAGTTTCTCCTCTATATAATTAACCTTTCATGTTTTTTAAAAGTTTTATTTTTTCTAAAGTATAGATATAGCAATGTCAACTCAGTAAACTAGTTGCTCCTTTTTACTGATAGAAACACAAATAACCAACTTTCACATTTAAAATCTTTGAGAATTTGGTTTCAAGTAAATTATTTGGCCTTGTTTAACATTACTTAGATCTATTCACCCTAGCTTTTAGCAAAATTGCTCTTATTCTTCCTTACAACCTATCATTGTTTTCATTTCCAAGTCTTTGCATATGCTTTACACCATATCTGGAACATTCTTCCTCACTACAACTGCTTATTAAAACCACCTCCTCTCTCCTTGAAGATCCAATGGAGTAAATGCCTTCTTTGTAAAGTCTTTTCTAATTCCACCAGCTGGCAGGGCTTGCTCTATCAACAAAGAAAAATATCATTGAATTATATTTTTGTATAGATAACCTAAGCCCCTTGAAGATAGGAATTATTTAATTTTTGTTATAGTATTCCCAACATGTGGAAGAATGTCTGATATATGATAGGTGGTTAATAAATACTTGTTAAACAACAAAATTAGGTTCTGCACATATATATTGTACCTAGGATATACTATAAGATATTTAATATGTATGGGAATGCCTGCCATCTAGGGGAGGGGGTGGAAGGAAGGAGGGGAAAATTCAGAAGAGAAGGGAGTACAAGGGATAATGTTGTTAAAAAAAATACCTATGCATATGTACTGTCAAAAATGTTATAATTATAAAAATTAATAAAAAATAATAAATAAATACTTGTTAAAGACTGAACAATTTAGGGTAGACAGTTCATTCTGTATTTGAAGGAGTATCAAAGAAGACTTAAGATATGAACCTGAATATTGATTTATTAGCTGTGTTTTCTTAAGCTACTCATTTTCATCTCTCTAAGCTTTAATTTCTTCTTCTGTTAAATAGGGATAGAATTTAAATACTCTCTATATTTTTGGTCCCCTGATTTCTTGCCCCAAATTCATTCTTGTGTTCATATCCTTCTTTCCAACTTTCCCATTGTTACCACAAAAATTTAGACATTAATACATTTTTGCTTATCCTACTACATAACATCTCATTACTAGAGTCCTTGATTCTATTTTCCGAATCCTTCCCATGTATCCTGTAATGTTTCCACAATGGTCTTTCATTGTGTAGAGGAATAAATAATTTAGACTGGATCTAAATATGAGGTCAAGTTCTGTTATGACACATCAGTGAGATATTTGACAAAACTAATCTCTACATGGAAATGAAAGTTGACATGATACCTGGAATAAAAATCATGAAATATTCCATACAGTCAACTTTTTTTGTTGTTGTTAATTTTATAATTATACTTTTTTGACATCACATATGCATGGGTATTTTTTTTTACAACAATATCCCTTGTACTCACTTCTTTTCCAAATTTTCCCCTCTTTCCTTCTACCCCCTCACCTAGATGACAGGCACTCCCATACATGTTACATGTGTTACAGTATATCCTTGATACAATATATGTGTGTAAAACCGAATTTCTTGTTGCATAGTAAGAATTGGATTCAGGAGGTAAAAGTAACCTGGATAGAAAGACAATAGGGCAAACAGTTTACAGTCAATTCCCCGTGTCCCTTCTCAGGGTGTAGCTGATTCTGTTCATTATTGATCAACTGGAACTGAATTAGATCTTCTCTATGTTGAAGTTATCCACTTCAATCAGAATACATCTTCATACAGTATTGTTGTTGAAGTGTATAATGATCTCCTGGTTCTGCTCATTTCACTCAGCATCAGTCCATATAAGTCTCTCCAAGCCTTTCTGTAGTCATCCTGCTGGTCATTTCTAACAGAGCAATAATATTCTATAACATTCATATACCATAATTTCCCCAACCATTCTCCAATTGATGGCCATCAATTCATTTTCCAGTTTCTAGCCACTACAAAAAGGGCTGCCACAAACATTTTGGCATACTGGTCCAATTCCCTTCTTTAGTATTTCTTTGGGATATAAGTCCAGTAGTAGCACTGCTGGTTCACTGTTTGATAATTTTTTGGGCATAGTTCCAAATTGCTCTCCTGAATGGTTGGATCCTTTCACAACTCCACCAACAATGTATCAGTGTCCCAGTTTTCCCACATCCCCTCCAACATTCATCATTATTTATTCCTGTCATCTTAGCCATGCTGACAGGTGTGTAGTGGTATCTCAGAGTTGTCTTACTTTGCATTTCTCTGATCAGTAGTGATTTGGAACACTTTCATATGAGTGGAAATACTTTCAATTTCATCATCTGAAAATTGTCTGTTCATATCCTTTGACCATATATCAATTACAGAATGGTTTTATTTCTTATAAATTGAGTCAATTCTCTATATATTTTTAAAATGAGATCTTTATCAGAACATTGAAATGTAAAAATATTTCCCAATTTGTTACTTCCCTTCTAATCTTGTTTGCATTAGTTTTGTTTCTACAAAAACTTTTTAATTTGATGTAATCAAAATTTTCTTTTTTGTGATCAACAATGATCTCTAGTTCTCCTTTGGTCACAAATTCCTTCTGCCTCTACAAGTCTGAGAGGTAAACTATACTCTAATCTATTTATGTTCTCATTCTTTATGCCTAAATCATGGACCCATTTTGATCTCATCTTGGTATATGGTGTTAAGTGTGAGTCTATATCTAATTTCTGCCATACTAATGTTCAGTTTTCCCAATAATGTTTGTCAAATAATGAATTCTTATCCCAAAAGTTGGAATATTTGGGTTTCTCAAACACTAAATTGTTATAGTTGAACACTATTTTGTCCTGGGAACCTAACCTATTTCACTGATTAAGTAGTCTATTGCTTAGCCAATAACAAATGGTTTTGATGACTGCTGCTTTGTAATACAGTTTTAGTTCAGGTACCGCTAGGCCACCTTCATTTGATTTTTTTTTCAATATTTCCCTTGAAATTCTCGACCTTTTGTTCTTCCATGTGAATTGTGTTGTTATTTTTTCTAGGTCATCAAAATAGTTTCTTGGGAATCTGATTAGTATAGCACTAAATAAATAGATTAGTCAGGGAGTATTGTCATCTTTATACTATTTGCTCAGCCTATGCAAGAGCTCTTAATGTCTTTCCAATTATTTAAATCTGACTTTATTTTTGTGGCAAGTGCTTTGTAATTTTGCTCATATAATTCCTGACTTTTCTTTGTTAGATGGATTCCCAAATATTTTATATTCTCGACAGTTGTTTTGAATAGAATTTCTCTTTGAATCTTTTGTTGTTGGATTTTGTTGGTGATGTATAAAAATGCTGAGGATTTATGTGGATTTTTTTGTATCCGGCAGCTTTGCTAAAATTGTGAATTATTTCTATTAACATTTTATTAGAATCTCTGGGGTTCTCTAAGTATACCATCATATCATCTGCAAAGAGTGATAGTTTGATTTCTTTATTACCTACTCTAATTCCTTTCATCTCTTTCTCTACTTTTATTGCCAAGTCTAGCATATCTAATACAACATTGAATATTAATGGTGATAGTGGGCAACCTTATTTCACTCCTGATCTTACTTGAAAAGGTTCCAGTTTATCCCCATTACATATGATGCTTACTGTTGGTTTTAAATATATGCTCCTGACTATTTTAAGAAATAGTCCATTTATTCCTATATTCTCAAGTATTTTTAGTAGAAATGGATGTTGGATTTTATCAAATGCTTTTTCTGCATCTTTTGAGATGATCATATGCTTTTTTGGTAATTTGATTATTAATATGGTCAATTATACTAGTAGTATTCCCAATATTAAACCAGCCCTTTATTCCTGGTATATATCCTACTTGACCATAATTTATTGAACTGGGGATGATTTTCTGTAGTCTTTTTGCTAATATCTTATTTAAAATTTTAGCATCAATATTCATTAAGGAGATTGATGTATAGTTTTCTTTCTCAGTTTTCAACCTTCCTGGTTTAGGTATCAGTATCATGTCTGTGTCATAAAAGGAGTTTCTTAGGACTCCTTCATGTAACATTGGTGCTAATAGTTCTTTCAATGTTTGGTAGAATTCATATGTAAATCCATCTGGTCCTGGGAATTTTTTCTTAGGGAGTTGATTAATAGCTTGTTCTATTTCTTTGTCTGAAATGGAACTATTTAAGCAATTTATTTCCTTCTCTGGTAATCTGGGAAGCCTATATTTTTGGAGGTAGTCATCCATTTCACTTAAGTTATCAAATTTATTGGCATAAAGTTGGGCAAAGTGACTTTTTATTATTGCTCTAATTTCCTCTTCATTGGTGGAAAGTTCCCCTTTTCATTTTTAAGACTAAGAATTTGATTTTCCTCTTTCCTTTTTCTCATCAGATTTACCAAAGGTTTATCTATTTTATTGTTTTTTTTTTTTTATAAAATCAACTCTTAGTTTTATTTATTAATTCAATATTTTTTATTTTCAAAATTATTAATTTCTCTTTTTAATTTTAGAATTTCAAGTTTAGTATTGGGTTGGGGTTTTTAAATTTGGTATTTTTCTAGCTTTTTTCAGTTGCAGTCCCAATTCATTGATTTTCTCTTTGTCTATTTTATTCAAGTAAGCCTCTAAAGATATAAAATTTCCCCTTATTACCACTTTAGCTACATCCTATAAATGTTGCTATGATGTCTCATCGTTATCATTACCTTGGGTGAAATTATTAATTGTTTCTGCAATTTGCTGTCTCACCCAATCATTCTTTAATATTAGAATATTTAGTTTCCAAATACTTTTTGGTCTATTTTCCCCTAACTTCCTGTTGAATGTAGTTTTTATTGTATTGTGATCTGAGAAGTAAACATTTACTATTTCTGCCTTCCTACATTTAATTTTGAGATCTTTATATCCTAATATATGGTCAATTTTTGTAAAGATTCCATGAACTGCTGAGAAGAAAGTATACTTCTTTCTTCACCATTCAATTTTCTCCAAAGATCTATCATACCTAATTTTTCTATTATTCCATTTACTTCTTTAATTTCTTTTTTTCTTTTCTTTTCTTTTCTTTTCTTTTTTTTTTTTTTTTTTTTTTTTTTTTTTTTTTTTTTTGTGTGGTTTGATTTATCTTATTCTGAGATTGCGAGGTTGAGATCTCCCACTATTATAGTTTTGCTGTCTATTTCTTCTCACAACTCTCTTAACTTCCCCTTTAGGAAGTTAGATGCATGCCACTTGGTGTATATATGTTTAGTATTGATATGGCTTCATTGTCTATGCTACCCTTTAGTAAGATATGTTTTCTTTCCTTGTCTCTTTTAATTAAATTAATTTTTACTTTTGCTTGATCTGAGGTCAGGATGGCTACCACTGCTTTTTTTTTACTTCACTTGAAGCATAATAGATTCTGTTCCAGCCTTTTACCTTTACTGTGTAAGTATCTCCCTGCTTTAAATGTGTTTCCTGTAAGCAACATATTGTAGGTTCTGACTTTTGATCAAGTCTGCTATCTGCCTCCGCTTAATGGTAGAGTTCATCCCATTCCCATTTACAGTTAAAATCACTAATTCTGTATTTCCTGCCATCATATTATTCCCAGATTATCCTTTTTCCCCCATTCCTCCTTGAACCCCTTTCCCAGTATTAAACTTATGGGCCCAACTTGTGTCACACAGCCCTCCCTTTTTAGTATCCCTCCCCCATCCTTTTACATCCCTTCCCCTTACTTGTACCCTTCGCTCATTACACCTTTTTTTCCCCTTTTCTCTCCCCCCCCTCTTAATGAGGTGAGAGAGAATTCTCTGAAAAACAAATATGTCAATTATTTATTCTTCAAGCCAACTCTGATGAGAGTAAGATTTGCACAATGTTCCTCCCCCTCTCTAAATTCCCTCAGATAATGATAAATTTTCTTTGCCTCTTCCTGGGATGTAGTTTCCCTCTTTTTTTCCCCTTTTCCAGTTTTCTGACATTATCTTCTTTCCATGTCTACTTCTTTTTTTTTTAATGTTATATCAGTAAAATCAGATTATACCTGTGAACTTTCTGTATATCCACAACAGAAATACAGTTCTCAAGAGTTCTTTTTACGTTTTTCTGCTTCTCTTGAGTCTTGTGGTTGGAGATCAATTTTTTTTTTCTTTAGAAACACATGGAATTCATCTGTTTCATTAAATGTCCATTTTCTTTCATGGAAGAAAATGTTAAACTTAGCTGGGTAGTTTATTCTTGGCTGCATTCCAAGTTCTTTTGCCTTTTAAATATTAGATTCCAGGCCCTTTGATCCTTTAACATGGATCCAGCCAGATCTTGAGTGACCCTTATTGTGGCACTTCAATATTTGAATTGTTTTTTCTTGGCTGCTTGCAATATTTTTCCTTAGTCTGATAGTTCTGCAGCTTTGTCACAATATTCTGTGTTTTTTTTGGGGGGAGGGGGCCTTTTTCAGAAGGTGTTTTATGAATTATTTCAATGCCTATTTTACCTTCTGATTCTATTACCTCTGGAGAGTTCTCTTTGATGATTTCCTGGAAAATAAAATTTAGGCTCTTTTTTTCATCATAATTTTTGGGAATTCCAATGATCCTCAGATTATCTCTCCTAGCTCTATTTTCCTGGTTTGTCAATTTTCCCAATAAATATTTGACATTATTCTCCAGCTTTTCATTTTTTTAGTTTTGTTTGATTGATTCTTGGTTTCTCAATGAATCATTCATTTCTATTTCTTCAATCCTGATTTTTAATGAGTTATTTTCTTCATTTGCTTTTTAAAGTTCTTTTTGTATATGTCTGATTGAGTTTTTAAATTAGTTATTTTACTCTATGGAATTTTTTTCCAATTCACTAATTTTTTTTAATGAGTTATTTTCTTTTTCCACAAAATCATACTTTCTTGGGAATTCTTTATCTTTTCCAATTCACAGATCCTACTTTCCTGTGATTTTTTAACCTTTTCCAATTCACAAGTTTTGTTTCCCTGCACTTCCTGTGAATTCTTTATCTTTTCCAGGATATTGTTACTCTCTAACATAGCTTCTCTTTCATTTTCCTATTTATCTTCTAACTCTATGTTTTTAATTGTCTGTCTCTTCTAGGAAAGAGTTATGTGTTGGGGGCCAGGTAGCATTCCCCTTCAGGGTGTTATCTGGAGTCTTTCTGCTATTAGCCTCCTCAGGGTTGGAAACTCCCTCTTTTTCTGTATAGAAACTGTCAATCTTTCTCTTCAATTTTTTACTCATTCTTAAAAATCTATGGGATCTGCCTTCAGGGTAAAGAAGTTTCCAGCTTCCTCTGCAGAAAAGAGATAATTTCACCTGCAGCTGTCTTGTGTAAGGGCTGCAAAAGTACGAGGTTGCTGTGGGAGAGAGTTTCCCTCCCACTGGAAGTGATTCAGAGCTGGTTAGCATGGCTGGGCTGTGGTAGTGCCCAGTGAAGAACCCCCAGTGTGGCCTAGCAACTGCCCTGAGGCTAGAAGGTGAACAGTGCAAATGTCACAACCCCAGGTCAAAGCCTCCTGTGGGGCAGTGGATATTAGTAGCTAGACAATAGAAGTGTCTCTGTCCCAGATAGCACAGTTGCTGTTGCGGAAGTTTCACTGCTGTGGAAGTTCCACTGCCTCAGCCTGAGCCCCCCACTGTGAGATTAGAGGCTTCCCCAGGCTTTGTCCCCCCCACTGCCTTGCACATTCTTAACTGCCCCAAGGAAAAGCCCCGGACAGCAGAAGACGGCTGCACAGCCTGCCATGATCTGTGTTGATTCCCTTCTGGTTTAGGGTAGCTATAGGTAGTTTCTGGTGGTATTTTATTTTTATTTATTCATTTTTTAAGTGGCTTGATTTCTCTGCTGAGCTGCTGTTTTGCAAGCATAGTAGAGCTATCAGCCTATGCCAGAGTCCTCTGTCTTGGTAGCTTTTCTAATGCCAAAGGCCTCCCCAGCCTGATCAGCACAATACATTAGCCTTTAATCTCTCACTGTCTGCTGCTGGTCTTTTTCTTCACCCATCAGTATTGACCTTTTCTGACAAAATTCCAGATTCTTTTCAGCTGGTAAGTTATGTTTCTAAGCTTTGTGGTTTTTACCAATCCAGCACTATTTTTGAGACTGAATTAAATAGTTTGTATTGAGGGTAAGAGAGAGCTTAGAAATTCATGTGTATCTTCTCCACCATCTTCCATCCAGTCAAGTTTTTATGACAAATTAATCTGGAAAAAAACAGAAATTGTAGTCACCACTCCATTGGGAGAAAAAAGTCATAAATAGCAATCTCATTATACCTTTTAGCTGCTTTGGGGGCAGTTATTGCCAGAACTAAATTTGTTTCTCAAGCCCTTGCAACAATTTAATTGATTCTGCTTTTTACATTTTATTGTATCTTCTATATTTACTCATTTCATTATCTTAACCTTTTGTTTCTTTATTTTAATTATTAAGCGAATCCAGAATTTATTATACGTTCTTGCTTTTTTACATTCCATCCCACAAGTATATTTTGTACTGATATTTATCAGCTAATATGAAGTTCAAATTTCCTACTTCATAGGTTAGCAAGACAAGATTTAATAATATATTGCCTATCTTCATATCTCTAAAATTGCTCACTCAGATCTCCATTTTCATTGAGATATTTGTTTTGAGTGTATTCCTTCATAATGTCTTATTTTCTCTTGTAGTTATATTTTAGGATAAAAATATTTTTGCTATATGTCCTTTTCTCTGCAGGTCTTGAGATGCTTTCATAGATTCTTCATTATATTTCAGAAGAATTCATTGGCTTATGATGGCTATAGTCACCTTTTTTAATTACTACATTTTGGTATAGTTGAACTATTCATTAAATGTATTCCATCAAACTGAAAAAAGGGCTTTTTTATTCCAATCTAAGCATACCTATCACCCTTTCAAAATAATTTGAAACTTTAGTAATATATTTTCTGTAGCATGCTGTTGTCTCCAGAAGCTGCCGATCGCTCTCTGGGAAGAGATCTGCTGTGTCAACTCAAATCTCTCAGACAGATTCTTCTTCCTGTAGTGAACCGTTGTCTCCAGGCAGTTGCTGTTAACTCTTGTCCAGAGAAATGACTTCCCTTCCTGAAGAGAGCCCCGTCAGGCCTGATGTAATGCAGAGACTTCTCCTCTTTAACTCTTGTCCTTCTCCAGTCCAATCTGCTCTCCAGGCCCAATGTTGCCTCTTTTATCCTTCCAGAGAATGGGCGTGGGATAATGCAAGGGCTTCTGGGAAGAACCACTTCAGCCAATGAGCTTGCTCCTTCTATCAAGTCAACCTGAGTTCTCACCTTGTAATTGTCCAGACAACCTGAGTTCTCACCTAGTAATCCTAACAATTTTCCATTCTTAATTAGGCATTATTTCTGGAGCTTTCTATTAAACTGAAATTTTCTGTGATCTCAGCTTCTTCAACATTTCTCTTTTAAAATGTTAGAAGTTCTTGAATTTAAGCTTCTATTTATTTTACTCCTGATTTAGAGGTCAAATATGTTTGTCCTTTTTTGCATTATACTACAAATAACAGCAAGACATCAATGTGTGATTAAGAGCCAAAGTTGTTGATATAAAGTATGTGGAGTTATCATTTAGAACTTACAAGATTTGTTTCCCTTTTTTTGAGGACAAATTGTGATCATATAATAAGCTAGTCATATCGTTGGTCCATTTCCTTCACACTCAAGGTTTCATAGCTTTAGTGGCTAACACCATCATCAATAAAGCTTTTCCTTCAATTTAAATCTTGAGACCACTGATCTGTACCAATATGTCTTATCTTCTTGTAGTGCAAAAAGAAGGCACAGTTCTATCAGCTCTTCTCTCATTGATGACATTATGATGAGATCATAAAAATAGGTCATTTTGCTATAAAATAGCATTCAACATATTTATTTGATTTCCATGTGTCAAATGCTCTTGGAAATAATTAAGTTACACTAATAAAAATGCCATCCAAGTCAGTAATATTGCCAGAATCCAGTTTGCCAATACTTCAGGTTTCTTTCAAGTCTGTACAGTTACTGAAATGGCTTCAGGACACACAGAGTTCCTCATGTATATCATCTAGATTGAAATTGCCCTGTTTTGTGTTCTTCTCTCCTCCCCCAACAGAGTATATGTGGTGAGTTAGCCCTAGAGAGATTTGTAGTTGTTATAGTTAATTACTATTATTTTTTTCTTTCTTCTTAGACTTTTAACAAGATTCAGACAGAAAGAGTACTGGCATAAGGCCCTATCCTGCTGTTATTTATTCACATCCAAATGTTCTATGTATAATTGCACAGGTGAGTTAACTGACTGCTTTTTTGTAATTTTATATGAGCATTGTTACACGATCATACTTTTTAGGTGCATAGAAAACATTCTTGGTACAACTTAAATAACCGAGTCAAAATAAATACTTTAATATTCTCCATTATGTCCCTATTTTTTGAAAGTTATTCATTAGACATAGTTTAGAGATGATGAGTAGTTGAACTGGTAATTATATGTTCACCCATACATAATGCACATATATGTGTATATAATAATTATATACAAAGATACATAAATTTAGATCATAGAGATGTAAATATGCATAATGTAGTTATAGGTGTAGAAACGGGTATGAGTATAATTGTAAGTATAGAAATACATATAAGGTAAAGATATAGCTATAGGTATTGGTGTCAGTATAGGCATGAGTAGAAGTAGAGGTATAGGACTAAGTATAGGTATAAGAATATAGATATAGCTATAGCTATTCCCAGTATCCATTCTATTATATCTCACATTGTCATGGTCATATTCTTGATCTTCGTACCACCACTCAAAAATATTTTGCTTGCTCAGGTTCATGAGCTCTAAAACAACTTTATTTATTATATGTGCAATACACACATATATATGTGTATATACACATATACACACATGTGTATGCATATATATGTGCATTTGGGTATGTAAACACACATAATCATTTAATTTTCCTCTATGCCTTTTGATTCCTAAATCTGTTTTTCTTCTTCCCTAAATCCCTTAGCTCCTTAATACTTTATTCACTAGTTACTCTTTCACTAGCTACATTTCCAATCCTTCCCAGCCTTACCCCTTTGGTGAACCAGTTCAACACAAATTAACAAATATAGAAATAATTGTAATATTAATCCTGACTAAAATATAAGTTCCACTATAGTTAGTATAACTATAACTAGTATAAATATAGAAAACTACACAATGTTTTGGTTTAGCTGAAGATGAGAATATTTCTGATTAAGAAGGTCAGGAAAAGATTCATGGAGGCAAATAAATTTAATCTGGGTTAAGAAGACATGAGTAAGCAGAGATCTGACATTTAATGGATTTATTTTTGTTGTTGTTTATCCCATTTCATGTTGAGTATATATTATTTCTTTCAGTAACACCCAAACTAAGAGGCTTCTGAACAATTCTAGTTATTTTCCAATTCAGAGCATATTGGGTAAGTCCTATTAATTGGTTACTTTTTGATTTGCTCATTTTATATGTTTCATATTCTCTGAAAGAAGCAGCACATATGAATTCTCTTCTAAGTCATGTGTCTATTAGCTTGAAGATTTAATATCCATCTTCTTCCTGAGACTGTATCTTAACTGAATAAACAAGTGCAGTCACCAGTACAGCTATCTCATATCTTGAACTGTCTTTTTCAGAATGATTAATGTCCATTGGTTGTGTGAAGTATCTTTTTATGATTTTTTTTCCTCATTGCTACGCCAAATTCGAGTTTTCCTTTCTAAAGGATGATTTTATCTTTGTGCTACTAAAACTTCATAAAAATGCGTGATATGAGAGGCATTGTGAAGTAGAGAATAGAAAGCAGATCTGAGAGTCAGGCAAATATAAGTTTAAGCTCTGATTCTGAATTTTTTGGGGTTTTGTGACCCTGGGCAACTCAACCATTCAGTGTTTTAGGCAACTGTCTAAACTAGTGTTGGTAGAAAAGTCCAATTTATATTGTTAATGAAACTTCTTCATTGGACACTCTCTCCATAGTTGAAATCACATATCCACTAAAGTGTGTGATACCCTAATAACATGAATCATTCAATTATCAGGAATTTTGGAATCTTTGTCTACTGAGCAGGAGTGATGTTATCAAGACCTAACTAAAAGAAAAATCATTTATCATTTTAAAGTGAAAGTTAGTATATGATAAGGAAGATTCATAGTAAAGGCAAAAAAGGAAAGAGTCATTCCATAAACATTGATTAAGTATTTACGATGTGCCAGGCACTGCTAAGTGTTAGGGATACAAAATGAGTCAAAAGACAATTCCTAATAGCAAAGAAGAGAAAACATGTAAGCAAAATATTCACAAGCAAACTATGCAAGACAAAAACATAGGAAGCATACCTAGAAGAGAGAGGAAGTATTAGAAATAAGAACTAGTAAAGGCTTCCTGTAGAAGATGGCAGTTTAGTTGGAACTAAAAAAAGCTGTAAAAATTAGAAGGAAGAGATGGAGAAAAAGCATTTCAAGAATCTAGAATAGCCAGGAAAACTGCCTGGAGCTGAGAGATGGAGTGTTTTATTTGTAGGATAGCCAGGATGTCAGTGTCACTGCATTAAATAATATGTGGTGGGGAATAAGGTGTAAAAAGACTGAAAAAGTAAAAGTTTCAAATGACAGAGGACTTTGAAAGTCGCAGAAAATTTTTATTTGATCTTGAGGGAAAGGGGAGGCATTAAAATTTATTGAGCATGCGTGTGAGTGGTGATTTGGTCAGACTTATGATTTAAGAAATTCACTTTTATGACTGAATAGGAGGAGAGAAAGTTGAGGCAGGCAGGCTTACTAACAAACTATTTCAAAAGCCAAATTTATAGGGATTAGTTCTGCACCAGAGTGGCGGTAGTGTAAGAAAAAAAAAGGGGGGATGAATTCAAGAGATCTTGCAAAGTGCATATGGCCCTTGAATTTTTCATACTCTTATCATTTACTAATTTTCTTGGCTTTATTTTTTCTTTTATGCTGTATGTTTATACACACATACACATATATTTTGTGTATTTATACATACACACTATAACTATCTAGTTACATGGAATGCATATGTTGCCCCTCCAAAAGAATGTAAAATCTTTGAGAGTAAGAATGCTTTAATTTTTTGCTTTATAACCCCAGCACCTTGGGTGGTGCCTAGGATAATTAACAAATTTTCATGGATCAATTAGTAGTTTAATCAATGGTCATATGGCATATTCTCCTGATCAACTTTGACAGTGCACTCCTGTTGTATGATGCTTAATAATGAAAACAATATTTAAGAAGTAGTATTTACAAAACAGAGAATAGGAGTAGTATTATGTGCATACTCTGCTTCACGTGAGTATATTATCTCATTTCAATGTGTGATCAAACTCTTTATTTAAATTAACCTTTGCTATTCAATAATATTTCAAGATTTCTTTCATAGATACTGCTTTTTATTCCTGTTTTTTCCTGTCCTACATGATAATAGGCAACTGAGTTTTGATGGATATCAATGAATCAAAACTATCCTTTTGTTCTATATTGTTGTGATTATTTTTGATATTGAGGCTTTTATCCAACATATTAGTTATTCCTCTAGATTTACAACATTTACAAGATTAGAAAGCATATCACCTATAGCTTCATTCAAGTTATTGATGAAAATGTTAAGGAATGAAAAATGAAAGTATAAGTCCTTAGACCACTCCATCAGAAACATCTCTCCAAGTTGATACTGGTCATTAAGATAACATGAGGTATAGAAATTCAAACAACATTAAATCCATCTTACTTTATTCTCATGTCACATGTCTCTCCACAAGACAGAGAACAACATGACAGAGAGTCTAAGAGTTTTGCTGAACACCAGATATATAATACTCATGGAATCTCCTTGTTATCTTACCAAGAAGGATACAAGAGGATTATTTCATAACATGTTCTTTTAAAACATGATTTATATATATATATATATATATATATATATATATATATGTATATATATATACATATATATATATACATTTATGATTCAAACTTACAATAATACTCTTGCAATGAAAAACAAAGAGAAAGAAAAAAAAATAAAGGTAAAGATATCTATCTCTATAGTCAGAATTTATCCCAATACTACCTTACCTGCAAGAGAATACTTTTAGAGCTTGATATGATGTTAACAATATAATTAATTAAGATGAGCTATAGTAATCAGGTATACCTTAAAAAGAGTAGTAGTATGTCATAATGTGTCACAAAATTAATCTGCCATAATGAACCCCTCAGTAGTTTTATAAATGAATCCTCTGTGCTAATTACTATGGAACCACTTCTGAATTTTACTAGTTTGTTTTAACTTTACTTAACCTCAATATCTTAATCGGTATGTTAGAAATAATTGAAAGAATGCTTGATTTTTAATTGGAAGGCATATTTAAATTCCTATTCTTGATTTTCACTTTCTTTTTATCCTAACAAACCTCTTTGAGTCTGATTCCTAATCTGTAAATTGAGAAGACTAGACTATACTTTATTACTATATTATTCTTACTATTGTTACCCATTACTAAAATCTTATATTCCACATGGCATTAAAACTTTAACATTCTATATTTCAAGATTCTTTCCCACTACAATATTTGATGTTCTTATATCTAACAATAGTTTTGAGTTACATAATACTAAGGATTATTAACAATTTATGATTCTATGAATCAAATTTATATAAATATATATACTAATAAGGCAGGATTATTGGAATTTTTCCTCTCTGTTTCCTTTGAGAGACAATGAATTCAGACATTGTCAATATGAGCTCTCAAATTATACATTTCCTATGTGGATAAGACTGCTTTAATAAAAATAGATACAGTGCAAGGTTTTACTTGATATAATTGTATGAGAGATCATGGAGTATACATTTATAAGATAATCTGAAAATTAATGGACAAATAATATAGTAATCATCAAATCTTTATTATTTCAAGACTGAGACACACCATGAAGACTTCTTCCTCCCTTAATGAATGTATGTGACCTCTATTAATTTTAATAGGAGTTAAGTATGAACATCAAGGAGAGTAGTAGCAGCTTATACTAGTTTTCAATCAACTCCTTTCATTAAGACATGCACTTTTGGCTTTCTGTTGAAAATGTGGCTTATCTTCTAATGTTTATCTTCTTTTGATTATGTTTTTTATAGTTGAGGCAATTTTGCAAATCATTCTTAAACTCATCATTATAAGAAAAAGATGTATTATGTTAAGGACCTCAGTGACTGGCCTTGTCAAATATTCTTCCCTGATAATTGGAATAGTTTCATGTTTGGTCTCACAACAAATATTTCTTTTCTCCTGATGAACCATTTGAAACCAAAAATTCATTTCTCATTCTCGTAAAAGAAGGAGTAACTATTGTAACTATTTCTAATGCTTACATCTCACATAACCTTACTATTTTGTTATATACTACAATGTTTCTTGAGTCCACTGATAAATCACTGTAGGATTTAGAGGGGGAAAGAAACTCTAAGTTTAATTTTACTTTTTACAGATAAAGAAACCGAAGCACAGAGAGGTGAAGTGATTTGATCAGGCTCACAAAAGGGATGTTCTTACAAGTAAATCATGTTAACAGGCACAAACCAAAGGATCCCTAGGGGCTTCTGGTTAGTCTACTTTGACTAGAGTATATTCTATCCATAGAAGACTATATGGAAACAGTGAAAAACATATAAATTAGAATTGGATTTTGGGGGTCCTCAAATATCACATCCATAATGATACCTAATGATTATAGTTCACATTAATGTAACTCTTTGCACTTTAAAAACTTCTAATAACAACAATATGAAGTAGACAATACAAATATTAGTATCTCCATTCTTCAACTGAAAAATTGAAGACACAAAATGGTTGGGTGATTTGTAAGGTAACAAAAAACAAGTTGACTTGACTAGAGTGTATGAGAATGACTCTTAATTTTATCTCAAATGAGCTTTCACAATTTGACTGTAGATAAAATACTGGGGGATCTTTTGCAGGGAATGAACATGATTAGATCTGTCCTTTTAGAAATTTTATTTAGTACTATGTTTGTATGAAGAAAAAGTTGTGATCCTGAAGGCAAGAATATCAATGAGGATACGACTATGATAGTAATTTTTTTTGGGGGAAAAATATTTGAACTCAGTATAATGGTAGTTTATAAAAAATAAAAGATATGGATACAAAAGACATTGAGGTGGTAGATGTCCAGATGTGGAGACTGTTAGTAGTTAATGACTATGTGTTGAAAGAGATTGTCTATTTAACCTTGATATGGCAAATATAATGGTTGGTATGATTAAATTATTATCATGGAACAAATTTTCAGACCTTTTCTATTCAGTCATTATTGACAATATTATGCATTATCCTCTGTCACTTATTTACCTTTAAGCTACTTGAATGGACAAGAAAGAGTTATCAAAGTATGTTTGGCATTTAATTTTAACTCAACCATATTACAAGTAGGCCAAAAAGATTTTAAAAATAGAAAATGGTCGACAAGTAAATAAATATAAATTATATGTTTCTACACATTAGAGTCATAAACATGTACATATGTATATATAGACATATATATGCATACTTACATATATAGTACTTTTTGAGGTTGTAAAGAAGCAGCAGTCAAAAGATTACTTATTTGCTGAGGAATGGCTGAACAAACTTATGATAATTTAATATTGTCAGAAATGAAATAAGGGGAAGTTTTAGAGAAATTGCGGAAATTATATAAAATGATGCAGAATAAGGTGAGCAGAATGAGAACAATGAATAAAATAATAACAATATAACAAAGATGATTTATTTCATAAGGCTTAAGAACTCTAATTAATGTAATGACATTCATAGTTCCAGGAGACCAATGAAGAAGTAAGCTATTCACTTTCAGAAAGAAAGGTGTTGGACTTAAAATTACAATCTTTTTTCAGACATGACCAAAGTGAAAATTTGCTTTAACTATACATATTTACTATAGGGATTTCTTTTTTGTTTATTTGTTTTTTTCAAAAGAGAAAAAAATATATAAAGGTTCCTTGTTTAGAGAAGAGAGTGAGAGTTTCAATTGAAGCCATATTCTTTATATTCCCTTAAAAAGTAAGAAATTAATTGCATGCAGTAAAGGCACTGAGTCAAAGGTGAGCTCACACAGACCAGTGATACAGGGTTTTAGGAAGACAGTATTAGAGAAAAAAAATTAAGTGGAGTAATTACAGGTCTGTCAAGGATCCTGTAGCTTAAGGCAACAAAAGAATTAGAAAGTCGATCACCTTGGGTATTATACTATTGAGAACCTAATATCAAAGTGAAAAGTTTCTTCTGGCTATTCTCCCCCAAATATTATAAAATGAGGCAACAAATGTGACATAAATTATGAATTTATTTCAGTTCCTGATCTATGAAGTCACCACTTTTGTCATTTGTAATAACTTATAACGTTTTGTCACCATTTTTGTCACCTGTAACATTATCCCTTGTACTCACTTCTTTTTCGAATTTCCCCCACCCTCCCTCTACCCCCTCCTCTAGATGACAGGCAATCCCATACATATTACATGTGTTACAGTATATCCTAGATACAATATATGTGTGTAAAACCGAATTTCTTATTGCACAGTAAGAATTGGATTCAAAAGGTAAAAGTAATCTGGGTAGAAAGACAATAATGCAAACAGTTTAAACTCAATTGACAGCATTTCCTTCTATGGGTGTAGCTGATTCTGTCCATCATTGATCAACTGGAACTGAATTAGATATTCTCTTTGTTGAAGATATCTACTTCAATCACAACACATCTTCATACAGTATTGTTATTGACGTGTATAATGATCTCCTAGTTCTGCTCATTTCACTCAGCCTCAGCTGATGTAAGTCTCTCCAAGCCTCTCTGTACTACTCCTGTGAGTCATTTCTTACAGAACAATAGTATTCCATAGCCTTCATATAACACGATTTACCCAACCATTCTCCAATTGATGGACATCCATTCATCTTCCAGTTTCTAGCCACTAAAAAAAAGGGTCCCTTTTGGCACATACGGGTCCCTTTCCCTTCTTTAGTATTTCCTTAGGATATAAGCCCAGTAGTAGCACTGCTGGGTCAAAAGGTATGCACAGTTTGATAACTTTTTCGGCATAGTTCCAAATTGCTCTCCAGAATGGTTGTAATCTCTCACAACTCCACCAACAATGGCTCAGTGTCTCAGTTTGTAATGTCCTGTTGTGTCCAGAAACTGCCGATCGCTCTCCAAGATGAGATCCGCTGTCATTAACTGCTGCCAATTCTGACCTCGTGTAGACACTCTTTCTCTCCCTCCAGAGAGCTGCCTCAGGTCTGGCCCAGACAAGACTCTCAATCTTTCAAGTGCCACCCTCTTTTATCCTTCCAGAGAATGGGCATGAGATAACGCAAGGGCTTCTGGGAAAATTTACTTCAACCAATGAACTTGCTCTTCCTAAGCATGTAAGCGCCTCCCCAGAAGTTCACAGAAGTAAAACTCCCAGTAAAGGCCAGAACTAGAGAATTGTTAAGTACTGACTTAGCACTTAATAAGAACCTAATATCTCATTATCTCATTAGCATTTAATAAGAACCTAACATCAGTTTTCCTACAGCTCCTCCAACATTCATCATTATTTGTTCCTGTCATCTTAGCCAATCTGACAGGTGTATAGTGGTATCTCAGAGTTGTCTTAATTTGCATTTATCTGATCAATAGTGATTTGGAACACTCTTTCATATGAGTGGAAATGGTTTCAATTTCATCATCTGTAAACTGTTCATATCCTTTGACCATTTATTAATTGGAGAATGATTAGATTTCTTATTAGTGTCAGTTCTCTACATATTTTGAAAATGAGGCCTTTATCAGAACCTTGAACTGTAAAAATATTTCTCCAATTTGTTACTTCCCTTCTAATCTTGTTTGCATTAGTTTTATTTGTCCAAAAGCTTTTTAATTTGATGTAATCAAAATTTCTATTTTGTGATCAATAATGATCTCTAGTTCTCCTTTGGTCACAAATTCCTTCTTCCACAAGTCTGAGAGCTAAAATATCCTATATTCCTCTATTCTATATATGTTCTCATTTTGTATGCCTTAATCATGGACCCATTTTGATCTTATCTTGGTATATGGTGTTAATCTAATTTCTGCCATACTAATTTCCTGTTTTCCCAACAGTTTTTGTCAAATAATGAATTCTTATCCCAAAAGTTGGGATCTTTTTGTTTCTCAAACATTAAATTGCAATAGTTGAACACTATTTTGTCCTGTGAACCTAACCTATTTCACTGATCAAGTAGGCTATTTCTTAACCAATACCAAATGGTTTTGATAACTGCTGCTTTGTAATACAGTTTTAGATCAGGTACAGTTAGGCCACCTTCATTTGATTTTTTTTCCCATTACATCCCTTGAAATTCGCGACCTTTTGTTCTTCCATAACAATTCTCTTGTTATTTTTTCTAGGTCATCAAATAGTTTCTTGGGAGTCTGATTGGCATAGCACTAAATAAATATATTAGTTTAGGGAGTATTGTCATCTTTATTATATTTGCTCGGTCTATCCAAGAGCACTTAATGTCTTTCAAATTATTTAAACCTGACTTTATTTTTGTAGCAAATGTTTTGTAATTTTGCTCATATAATTCCTGACTTTTCCTTAGCAGATAGATTCCCAAATATTTTATACTCTCGATAGATGTTTTGAATGGAATTTCTCTTTGTATCTCTTGCTGTTGGATTTTGTTGGTGATGTATACAAATGCTGAAAATTTATGTGGATTTATTTTGTGTGCAATTTTGCTAAAGTTATGGATTATTTCTAATAATGTTTTATTAGAATCTCTGGGGTTCTCCAAGTATAACATCATGTCATCTGCAAAGACTGGTAGTTTGATTTCCTCCTTACCTACTCAAATTCTTTTAATCTCTTTCTCCACTCTTATTGCTGAGGCTAGCATTTCTTTCTTTTTTTTTTTATTTTATAATTACAACATTTTTTTTTGACAGTACATATGCATAGGTAATTTTTTTTTACAACATTATCCCTTGTACTCCCCCCTCTGTTCTGAATTTTTCCCCTCCTTCCTTCCACCCCCTCCCCTGGAGGGCAGGCATTCTCATACATATTAAATATCTTATATTATATCCTAGGTACTATATATATATGTGCAGAAACGAATTTTATTTTTGTTGCTGTGGCAAAGGAAGAATTGTATTTGGAAGAAAAATAAAAACAAAAAAATAATAATAGTGTTCACAGTTTACACTCATTTCCCGGTGTTCCTTTTCTGGGTGTAGCTGATTCTGTCCATCATTGATCAATTGGCATTGGATTAACTCTTCTCTAAGTTGAAGATATCCACTTCCATCAGAATACATCCTTATATAGTATCATTCTTGAAGTGTATAATGATCTCCTAGCTCTGCTCATTTCACTCAGTATCAGTTGATGTAAGTCTCTCCAAGCCTCTCTGTATTCATCCTGTTGGTCATTTCTAACAGAACAATAATATTCCAGAACATTCATATACCATAATTTACCCAACCATTCTCCAAGTGATGGACATCCATTCATTTTCCAGTTTCTAGCCACTACAAAAAGGGCTGCCACAAACATTTTGGCATACTGGTCCCTTTCCCTTCTTTACTATTTCTTTGGGATATAAGTCCAGTAGTAGCACCGCTGGGTCAAAGGATATGCACATTTTAATAAGTTTTTGGGCATAATTCCAGATCGCTCTCCAGAATGGTTGGATTCTTTCACAACTCCACCAACAATGCATCAGTGTCCCAGTTTTCCCACAGCCCCTCCAACATTCATTATTATATGTTCCTATCATCTTAGCCAATCTGACAGGTGTGCAGTGGTATCCAAGAGTTGTCTTAATTTGCATTTCTCTGATCAATAGTGATTTGGAACACTTTCATATGAGTGAAAATAGTTTTAATTTCATCATCTGAAAATTGACTTTTCATATCCTTTGACCATTTATCAATTGGAGAATGGCTTGATTTCTTATAAATTAAAGTCAATTCTCTGTATATTTTGGAGATGAGGCCTTTATCAAAACCTTTAACTGTAAAAATGTTTTCCCAATTTGTTACTTCCCTTCTAAGCTTGTTTGCATTAGTTTTGTTAGTACAAAAGCCTTTTAATTTGATGTAATCAAAATATTCTATTTTGTGATCAATAATGATCTCTAGTTCTCCTTTGGAAACAAATTCCTTCCTTCTCCACAAGTCTGAGAGGTAAACTCTCCTATGTTCCTCTAATTTATTTATGATCTCGTTCTTTATGCCTAAATCTTGGACCCATTTTTATCTTATCTTAATATGTGGTGTTAAATGTGGATCCATGCCTAGTTTCTGCCATACTAAATTCCAGTTTTCCCAGCAGTTTGTGTCAAATAATGAATTTTTATCCCAAAATTTGGGATCTTTGGGTTTGTCAAACACTAGATTGCTATTTTTATTCACTATCTTGCCTGGTGAACCTAACCTATTCCACTGATCAACTAGTCTATTTCTTAGCCAATACCAAATGGTTTTGGTGACTGTTGCTTTATAATGTAGTTCTAGATCAGGTACAGCTAGACCACCTTCATATATATATTTTTTCACTACTTCCCTTGAAATTCTCGACCTTTTGTTGATTCATATGAATTCTGTTGTTATTTTTTCTAGGTCATTAAAATAGTTTCTTGGGAGTCTGATTGGTATAGCACTAAATAAATAGATTAGGGAGTATTTTCATCTTAATTATATTCGTTCTGAATGTCTTTCCAATTATTTAAATCTGACTTTATTTTTGTAGCAAATGTTTTGTAATTTTGCTCATATAATTCCTGACTTTCCTTTGGTAGATATATTCCCAAATATTTTATAATATTGACAGTTATTTTGAATGGAATTTCTCTTTGTATCTCTTCCTCTTGGATTGTTTTGGTAACGCATAAAAATGCTGTGGATTTATTTTGTAACCTGCAACTTTGCTAAAGTTCTGAATTATTTCTAATAGCTTTTTAGCAGAGTCTTTGGGGTTCTCTAAGTATCCCATCATGTCATCTGCAAAGAGTGATAGTTTGATTTCCTCATTTCCTACTCTAATTCCTTGAATCTCTTTCTCAGCTCTTATTGCCGAGACTAATGTTTCTAGTACTATATTGAATAGTAATGGTGATAATGGGCAAATTTGTTGCACTCCTGATCTTACTGGGAAAGGTTCCAGTTTATCCCCATTACATATGATACTTACTGATGGTTTTAAATATATGCTACTGACTATTTTAAGGAATAGTCCATTTATTCCTATACTCTCAAGTGTTTTTAATAAGAATGGATGTTGGATTTTATTAAATGCTTTTTCTGCATCTATTGAGATGATTATATAGTTTTTGTCAATTTGATTATTAATATGATCAATTATGCTAATAGTTTCTAATATTAAACCAGCCCTGCATTCCTGTTATAAATCCTACTTGATCATAGTTAATTTATCCTGGGGATGATTTTCTGTAGTCTTTTTGCTAATATCTTATATAACATTGGTGCTAATAGTTCTTTAAATGTTTGGTAGAATTCTATTTCTTTTTCTGAAATGAGACTATTTAAGCAATTTACTTCCTCCTCTCTTAATCTGGGGAAATTATATTTTTGGAAGTAGTCATCCATTTCACTTAAGTCATCAAATTTATTGGCATAAATTTGGGCAAAATAACTCCTTATTATTGCTCTAATTTCCTCTTCATTAGTGGAAAGATCCCCATTTTCATTTTTAAGACTAACAATTTTATTTTCTTCTTTCCTTTTTCTGATCAGATTTTTTTTACTTTCAATATTATTTATTTCTCCTTTTAATTTTAGAATTTCAAGTTTAGTATTTGGTTGGGGGTTTTAATTTGGTCTTTTTCTAGCTTTTTAAGTTGTAAGCCCCATTCATTGACCTTCTCTTTCTCCATTTTATTCAAGTAAGCCTCTCTTTAGAGGCGTTATATCTTTATATAAAATTTCCCCTTATACCACTTTAGATGCATCCCACAAATTTTGGTATGATGTCTCATCATTGTCATTATCTTGGGTGATGTTATTAAGTATTTCTATAATTTGCTGTTTCACCCAATCATTCTTTATGATGAGATTACTTAGTTTCCAATTACTTTTTGGTCTATTTACCCCTAACTTCTTGTTGAATATAGTTTTTATTGCATCATGATCTGAGAAGAATGCATTTACTATTTCTGCCTTCCTGCATTTCATTTTGAGATCTTTGTGTCTTAATATATGGCCAATTTTTGTATAGGTTCCATGAACTGCTGAGAAGAAAGTGTACTCCTTTCTATCACTATTAAATTTTCTCTAAAGATCTATCATACCTAATTTTTAAAATATTCTATTTACCTTTTTAATTGATTTAACTAATTCTGAGAGTGTAAGGTTGAGATCCCCCACTATTATAGTTTTGCTGTCTATTTCTTCTTGCAACTCTCTTAACTTCTCCTTTAGGAAGTTAGATGCTATATCACTTGGTGCATATATGTTTAATATTGATATGGCTTCATTGTATATGCTACCCTTTATCAAGATATAATTTCCTTCCTTATCTCTTTTAATTAGATTTCTTTGGATCACTGAACCACTGACAAGAATCAAATCTGTCAAAATTGATCATAGCACATTCCTGCTGTTACTGTGTATAATGTATTCCTCGTTCTGCTAGTTTGGGCTCAGCATCAGTTCATGTAAATATTTCCAGGCCTTCCTATAAACGGTTTCTTCAGCATTTTTTATAAAACAATAATATTCCATTATCTTTATATACCACAGCTTATTCAGCCATTCCCAAATTGATGGGCAATCACTAAGTTCCCAGTTTCTTGTTAGTTTACAAAGACCTGCTCCATTTTTACACACGTGGGTTCTTTTCCTTCCTTTATGATTTACTTGGGATATCAACCCATTAGTGGCACTTTTGGGTCAAAGGATATGCATGATTTTTAGTCCTTTGGGTATACTTTCAGATTGCTCTCAAGAATGTTTGAATCAATTCACAATTCCACTAGTATCCCAGTTTTCTCACATCCCTTCCAACCTCTATCATTGTTTGTTTGTTTTTTCCTTTCATTTTCTCTAATCTGAGAAGTATGAGATGGTACCCTAAAGTTGTTTTAATTTGCATTTATCTAACCAATATTGACTTAGAGCATTTTTCATACAACAAAAATTGGCTTTAATTTTATCATCTGAAAACTGTTAATATCTTTTGGCCAATTATTAATTGGAGAATGAGTTGTATTCTTATAAGTTTGACACAGCTCTTTATAAATTTTAGAAATGAGACCTTTATAAGAAATACTTAATATATTTTCCCCAGCTTTATAGTTCCCTTTTAAACTTGTTTCTTTTGGTTTTGTTTCTGGAAAAAATATTTTAATTTAATTTAATCAAAGTTATCCATTTTGCCTTTCATGATGTTCTCTAGTTCTTCTTTGGTCATAAATTCCTCATGCTCCAAAGCTGTGACAGGTAAGTTATCCCTTGTTCTCTTAATTTGTTTATTATATCATCCTTTATGTCTAAGTCATGTATTCATTTTGATCTTATTTTGCTATAGGTTGTGAGATGTAGCACTATGCTGAATTTCTGACATGTTGTTTTTCAGTTTCCAGCAATTTTTGTCAAATACTGACTTCTAATTCCAGAGGCTGGAAATACTAGATTGATACAGGCCTTGATTATTGTGCTTTGTGTATCTAATCTAAACTACTGATCCATCACTCTATTTCTTAGCCAGTACCAAATGGTTTTGATTAATGCTGTTTTATAATATAGTTTTATGTTTGGTACTGCTAAGCCAACATCTTTGTACTTTTTTTTTACTAATTCCTTTGATGTTATTGACTTTTGTCCTTCCAGATACATTGTCTTATTATTTTTTTCTCATTCTACAAAAAAAAAATCTGTTGAATTTGTTTTTGATATGGTCAATTATTTTAATAGTTTTCCTGATATTGGACCAGCTCAGCATTTCTGATATACATAATTCTTAATCATAGTGTATTATCTCCTTAAGTTGCTGCAATCTCTTTGTTAATATTTTGTTTAACGTTTTTGCATCAATATTAATTTTCTTTCTCTGTTTTGGCTCTTCCTGGTTTAGGTATCAATATCATATTTGTGTCATATAAGGAATTTTGCTGTACTCCCTCCTTATTTTTCCAAAGTTTACATAGTATTGGGGCTAAATGATCTTAAAATGTGTTCCACTTGATACAGGGAGTTTTTCTTTGGGAGTTCATTAATGATTTGTTCAATTTCTTTTTTATAAAATAAGACTAAAGTATGATTTGTTCAATTTCTTTTTGTAAAATGAGACTAAATTATTTTGCTTCCTCTCCTCTTAACCTGGGAAATTTATATTTTTGTAAATATTCATCCATTTTGGATTGATTGTCAGACTTGCTGTCATAGAATTGGGCAAAATGGGTATTAATTATTGCTTTAATTTCTTTTTCATTGGTGGTAAGTTTACCCTTTAATTTTTTATGATGGTGATTTTTTTCCCCTTGTCTGATAAAATTAACCAAAGTTTTATCTATTTTGTTAATTCTTTTCATAAAGCCAACTCTCAGTTTTGTTTATTAGTTCAATAGTTTTCTTAGTTCCTATTTTATTACTCTCTCCTTCTAATTTGATATTAAATTAGTTATTTTTAATTTGTTGTTTTTCTAGCTTTTTAGTTGGATGCCTAACTCATTGATCTCCTCTTTCTCTATTTTTTTATGTAGCTATTTAGAGACATAAATTTTCTCTTAAGAATTGCTTTGGCTGCATCCCATAGGTTTGATTTGTTGTCTCATTATTGTGATTCTCATGGATGAAATTATGGATTGTTTTTCTGATTTCTTGTTTGACCTAATCATTACTTAGAATTAGACTATTTATTTTCCAATTTTTTAATCTATCTTTTCCTGGCCATTTATTGAATATAATTTTATTGCATTTTTTTCTGAAAAGGAAAACTGTATTGTATTTTACTTTTTGCACTTGATTGTGAGGTTTGGTTTTTTTAATGCCCAAATATATAGCTGATTTTTTTGTAGGTATCATGCACTGCTGACAAAAAGGTTTTTTTTTCCTTTCTGTTCCTATTAACTTTTCTCCAGAGGTCTATCATAGCTAGGCTTTCTAGGATCCTATTAAAACCCCTAGTTCCTTGCTTGTTTATTTTGTGATCAGATTTGTTTGACTCTGATGGGGAATATTAAGGTTCCTCACTAGAATAGTTTTGCTGTCCATTTCTTCCTGTAACTGACATAAAATCTTCTCAGGAATTTGCCTGTTCTACCATTTGGTGCTTCCACCTTTAGTATTGTTACTACATTATTTATGGTACCCTTTATCAAGATGTACTTTCCTTCCTTATCTCTTTAATAAAATCTATTTTGACTTTTGCTTTATCTGAGATGGGAATTGTTATCCCTTCTTTATTTACTTCAGCTAAAGCATAGTGAATTCTGCTCAAGCCTTTTAGTTTTACTCAGTAATTGCCTCTCTGTGTCAAATATGTTTCTTGTAAACAACATATTGTAGTGTTCTATTTTTTAATCTACTCATCTATTCACCTTCATTTTATGGGGGTTTTCAACCCATTCACATTAAGTTATGATTACCAGCTTTTCCCTCCATCCTACTTTCTCCATGTATATACTTTTGCTCTCTTTTTCCACTCTGTCCTTAGTCACGTTTTTTTTAATCCACTCCCACTACTTCATTTTCCATCAACCCTTTCCTCTTCTCTCATCTTTTGACCTAATGTTTCTGCCTGATCTTATTAAGAATAGTTCGACTTTATCCCCATTATATATGATGTTATTTATTTTTAAGTAGCTGGTAGTAATCTTTTTAAGAAAAACTTCATTAATTCCTATACTATCTAGGTTTTTAATAGGAATTAGTGTTGGATTTTGTAAAATGCTTTTTCTGCCTCTAATGAGGTAACCATATGATTTTGTTAGGTTTTTATTGATATAACCAGTTATGTTAGTATTTTTTCTAATGTTGAACTAGTTCTGCATTCCTAGTATAAATCCTATGAAGTATCTTATATTTTCTTGTATTTTTTGGTTTTGTTTGTCTGATTCTCAATGTCTCATTGACATATTCTTTTTGTTCAATTCTAATATTTAGTGGGTTTTTTCAGGTTTTTAAATCTCTTTTTGCAATTGGTCGATTAAACTTTTAAATGAGGTGTTTTGTTCATTGGATTGTTTTTTTTTCCATTTCACAACTTCTGGTTTTCAGTGAGTTGGTCTCTTTTTCAAATCTGTTTTAAAAAGAGTTTTATGATTTAAAAATTTTTTTCATATCTATTTTGTATAGTTTAATTCAGATATTTCTGTGTTTCCTTTTCTAAACTCTTGTGCAAAATTCTATTTCCTTTCCCCATTTTTCTTCTAACTCTCTTTTAATTTCCTTTTTGGCTTCCACAGAGTAGTTATTGTATCATGAAGAAGTCTCTCCTGACAAAATGTACCCCTCTTTGCTTCAAGACAATTATTTTTTTGCTCATTTTTAAAGGTTGAGTTATATTACTCCTACAGACAACAAAAGCTTTATGCTACCCTAGACTCCTTTCCAGTGCTAGGTGGGTGTACCAATCCCCACATTATTCTGGAGTTCAGGGGTTCGCTCATTTTTTTTCTTTTAGTTGTGCTGGATATCTCATAGTTAATCTGCTAATTCACTGAGTTCTGAACTAGGACAGAGTAGCCAACATTGCAGTATTTTTGTTAAGAGCATCCCAATAGATCATTTTGTCCCTGCACTGTGCCTGCACTTGATGACTTGCTTCCAGTGACCAATTTAAACAGATTTTTTTCCTGAAGTTCTTTTAAAATATCTTCTAGAAATTTGTTAAACTCCAAATATTTGTGAGTAATATCACTCCAAAATCAGTTCAGAGGTTTGAACTGGTGTTGATCTGAAGGACACCAGAAAGAGCTCATATAAAGACTTGTCTTATTTCTACCATTTTATTTTATTTTTTAAAAAATAATTTTATAATTATATTTTTGATAGTACATATACATAAGTAGTTTTTATAACATTATCCATTATATTTATTTTTCCAAATTTACCCCTCCCTCCCTTTACTCCCTCCCCTCGATGACAGGCAATCCCATACATATTAAATGTGTTATATTATAATATATGTGTGTAAATCCAATTTTGTTGTTGCACTTTAAAAATTGGATTCTGAAGGTATAAGTAACCTGGATAGAAAGACAGTAGTGCTAACAGTTTGCATGCAATGCACAGTGTTCCTTCTCTGGGTATAGTTGTTTCTGTCCATCATTGATCAACTGGAAGTGAGTTGGATCTTCTTTATGTGAAGATATCCACTTCCATCAGAATATATATTCAAATTCTATTGTTGTTGAAGTGTATAGTGATTTCCTGGTTCTGCTCATTTTACTTAGCATCAGTTCATGTAAGTCTCGCAAAACCTCTCTGTATTCATCCTGCTGGTCATTTCTTACAGAGAAATAATATTCCATAATATTCATATACCATAATTTACCCAACCATTCTCCAATTGATGGACATCCAATCATGTTCCATTTTGTAGCCACTACAAAAAGGGCTGTCACAAACATTTTGACACATATAGGTCCCTTTTCCTTCTTTAGTATTTCTTTGGGATATGAACCCAGTAGTAGCACTGCTGGATCAAAGAGTATGCACAGTTTGATTACTTTTTGGGCATAGTTCCAAATTGCTCTCCAGAATGGCTGGATTCTTTTACAACTCCACCAACAATCCATTAGTGTCCCAGTTTTCCCACATCCCCTCCAACCTTCATTATTATTTGTGCCTGCCATCTTAGCCAATCTGACAGGTGGGTAGTGGTATCTCAGAGTTGTCTTAATTTGCATTTCTCTGATCAGTAGTGATTTGGAACACTCTTTCATATGAGTGGATATAGTTTTAATTTCATCATCTGAAAATTGTCTGTTCATATCCTTTGACCATTTATCAATTGGAGAATGGCTTGATTTCTTATAAATTGAGTAAGTTCTCTATATATTTTAGAAATGAAGCCTTTATCAGAATATTTAACTGTAAAACTATTTTCCCAATTTGTTACTTCCCTCTTAATCTTGTTTCCATTAGTTTTGTTTGTCCAAAAGCTTTTTAATTTGATGTAATCAAAATCTTCTATTTTGTGATCAATAATAATCTCTAGTTCTCCTATGGTCATAAATTCCTTCCTCCTCCACAGGTCTAAGAGGTAGACTATTCTCTGTTCCTCTAATCTATTTATGACCTAGTTCTTTCTGACTAAATCATGGATCCATTTTGATTTATCTTGGCATATGGTGTTAAGTGTGGGTCCATATCTAATTTCTGCCATACTATTTTCCAGTTTTCCCAACATTTTTTCAAATAATGAATTCCTATCTGAAATGATGGTATCTATGGGTTTTTTGAACACTAGATTGCGATAGTTGTACCCTATTTTGTCCTGTGTACCTAATCTGTTCCAATGATTGACTATTCTATTTCTTAGCCAGTACCAAATGGTTTTGGTGACTGCTGCTTTATAATATAGCTTTAGATCAGGTACAGCTAGACTACCTTCATCTGATTTTTTTTTTCATTAATTCCCTTGAAATTCTTGACCTTTTATTCTTCCATAAGATTTTTGTTGTTATTTTTCCTAGGTCATTAAAATAGTTTCTTGGGAGTCTGATTAGTATAGCACTAAATAAAGATTTAGTTTGGGGAATATTGTCATCTTTATTCTATTCACTTGGTCTATCCACGAGCACTGAATGTCCTTCCAATTATTTAAATATGATTTTATTTTTGTGGCAAGTGCTTTGTAATTTTGCTCATATAATTGCTGACTTTTCTTTGGTAGATGGATTCCCAAATATTTTATACTCTCGACATTAGTTTTGTAATTTCTACCATTTTAAATCTGCTCATGATTAATGGTATTTTTGAAGAATATTGCCAAGTCCAGGCTAGTTCCTTGGAGGCCTCAGGAACAGCCAGATTCAGGATAAGTAAAAGTCCTTGGTCTTTAGGGAGAGAAGTGAATGAGAAAGACAAACTTCCACAAGGCTTGCCACCAACTTCCTTTCTTCTCATCCTGCCAAAAAGTGAAGTTCTCTGGATTCTCTCACCTCATCCCCTATTCCTTACCTACAATTCTCTTAACCCCAAACAATGAGCCAGCATTAAATGTAAGAAGAGCAATTCCAAACATATGATAATAGAGTCATTGTCTTATTTTGAATAGGTAATTAGCCTTAAGTGCTCAGTGGCCTAATTCAAGTGCACCTATTTCAGACTTTGACCTTTTACATCACCCGCTTTCTTTTCTTTTAGAACACAGGTGGTCACACCATCCCTGATGTCTCAGGGAGGTGAAAGCACCAAAGAGGAGGTGATCATGCCCCACCTGATTTCTCAGGAAGGGAGGTGAAAAACACCAAAGGGAAGTGGGGAGAAGGCAAGCCAGATATTGTTAGCAGGTTTGTGGACTAATGAGTCTTGCTATAAACAGTAATGCACAAACCCATCAACATGGGACGTATTACACAAGCACATAGCAATAAAGCACAGGCTAGCAGTGATGACTCTCCCCATAGCTGGTGCAGGCTCAATGTGGTGTAATAAACATGAATTGTACATGTAAATAGTAATACAACAAATAATATGAATCCACATGGTATTGTAGGAGGCAGAGCCAAGATGACAGAGAAGGCCCACGCAACTTTCTAAATTCTCTCATACCCTCATGACCAATTATTAAATTCAGCCTCAAAAATAGCACTTGATTGGTAAAACCCACAAAAATTAAAAGTACAACAATTTACCAGCTAAAGATAATCTGGAATTTCATCAGAAAAACTTTGTCCTGAGGAACTAGAGTAGACCAGTACAGGCAGGGATAGAACTAGAGGCTGGCATATTATGTAGATCTGGTGGGGGTGGCCTCTGGGGTTAGAATAATTAAAGAGATGACTCTGGCATAGGCTAATTGCTCTGCTCTGCTCCCAAAACAGTACATCAGCAGAGAAATCAAAGCCACTCTAAAAACCACCAGAATCTAAAAGGATCCAGCTATACCAACTCAAAACCGGAAGTAATTAAGCATAGATTACATCATGACTGTGCAGCCCCAATCTGCAAGGGCTTTTCCTTGGGGCAGTTACAAACCTGCAAGGCAGGCGGGCCCAGGGCAGCCTCTAATTTGCACAGTGAGTGGCTTGGCCTGGGGCAATAGAACTTCTGCAGAGCTACTGATCAGGGCTATTCCTTGGCCAGCTACTAATATCCACAGACCCACAGTGGGAGTTGGCTTGGGGTAGTGATACTTTCACTGTTCAGCCTCTAGCCTTAGGGGAATCCACTAAGCCACACAGAAAGGCTCTTCACTGGGCACTTCCGGAGCTCGGCCTGTGCTAACCAGGTCTGAATCACTTCTCTCGTTGGGGGGTGGAAATTTTTCCCAGAGCACTCCTGTACTTAGATGCTCTTAGCAGCCAGTTCACAAGACAGCTGCTATCCATATACCTATCCCTGTTCTGCAGAGGAAACTGCTAACCTCCTTCTTTGAGACATCAAGAATCAGTCAAGCAAAGCCTAAAAAAATGAAAAATTAGTGAAAAATGTCAAATATCAACTTATAAAAATGACAGACCTGCAAAATAGATCTAGGAGAGATAAAATAATGATTATTGGACTTCCCAAAAGTTATGATGAATAAAGAGCTTAGATAGTATTTTACAGGAAATCATCAAAGAGAATTGTCCAGATGTAAAAGAATCAGAAAGTAAAATAATTGTTGAAAGAATTCATTGAACACCTTCTGAAAAAGACCCTAAAATAAAAACGCCAAGGAATATTGTGGCCAAACTTCAGAACCATCAGAGTAAGGAAAAAAACATTACAAGCAGCCAGAAAAAGAAAAAAAAATTCAAAAGCCAAGTTACCACAATAAGGATCACTCAGTATCTAGATGCCTCCACATAAAAAGATTGAAGGGCCTGGAACCTGATATTCCAAAAGGCAAAAGACCAAGCATTGCAACCAAGAATAAACTACCCAGCTAAATTTACCATTTTCTTCCATGGAAGAAGATGATCATTCAACGAAACAGAGGAATTCCATTTGTTTCTAAGGAAAAAAAAAAAAAAAAAAACAGACTTAAACAAAAAATTTGATCTACATACACAAGACTGAAGAGAAACAGAAAAAGGTACACGGAACCCTTGAGAACTGTATATCTGTTGTGGATATATAGAAAGTCTGCATGGATAATTTGATTTTACTGATATAAAAAAGGGGGAGTAGTAAAGGGAAGGGGGTAGTACCAGAAAAAGGGGAAGGAGTGATAAAAAGAGGGAAACTACATCCCAGGAAGAGGCATAGAAAATCTACCATATCTGAGGGAATTTAGAGAGGGGGAGAAACACTGTGTGAATCTTACTCTCATCAGAGTAGGCTCAAAGAGTAAATAATTGACATATTTGTTTTTCAGAGAATTCTCTCTCACCTCATTAAAAGGGGGGGAGAGGAAAAGGGAAAAGGAAAAAAAGAATAAGGGAAGGGACTTGGAAGGAGGGGGGAGGGATACTAAAAAAGGGTGGGCTGCACGTCACAAGTGGGGTCTATAAATTAAATATCGGGGGAGGGGTTCATGAGGGTCAAGGGAAAAAGAATAACCTGGGGATAATATGATGGAAGGAAATACAGAATTAGTAATTTTAACTGTAAATGTGAATGGGATGAACTCTCCCATCAAATGGAGACAGATAGCAGATTGGATCAAAAGTCAGAACCCTGCAATATGTCGTTTACAGGATACACACTTAAAGCAGGGAGATATATACAGAATAAAGGTAAAAGGTTGGAGCAGAATCTATTATGCTTCAGGTAAAGCCAAAAAAGCAGGGGTAGCCATCCTTATCTAAGAGCAAACAACAGCAGAACTTGATCTAATTAAAAGAGATAAGGAAGGAAACTATATCCTGCTAAAAGGTAGCATAAACAATGAAGCCATATCAATACTAAACATATATGCACCAACTGGTACAGCATATAACTTTCTAAAGGAAAAGTTAAGAGAGTTGCAAAAAGAAATAGACAGTAAAGCTATAATAGTGGGAGATCTCAACCTTGCACTCTCAGATTTAGACAAATCAAACCACAAAACAAATCAGAAAGAAATTTAAAAAGTAAATAGAACATTAGAAAAACTAGGTATGATAGACCTTTGGAGAAAACTGAATGGCAATAAAAAGGAATATACTTTCTTCTCAGCAGTTCATGGATCCTATAAAAAATTGACCATATATTAGGACATAAAGATCTCAAAATTAAATGTAGGAAGGCAGAAATAATAAATGCCTTCTTCTAAGATCACAATGCAATAAAAACTACATTCAATAAGAAGATAGGGGTAAATAGACCAAAAAGTAATTGGAAACTGAATAATCTCATCTTAAAGAATGACTGGGTGAAACAGCAAATTATACAAACAATTAATAATTTCACCCAAGATAATGACAATGATGAGACATCATACCAAAATCTGTGGGATGCAGCTAACACAGTAATAAGGGGAAATTTTATATCTTTAGAGGCTTATTTGAACAAAATAGAGAAAGAGAAGATTAACGAATTGGGCCTGCAACTTAAAAAGCTAGAAAAAGACCAAATTAAAAACCCCCAACCAAAAATCAAACTTGAAATACAAAAATTAAAAGGAGAAATCAATAATATTGAAAGTAAAAAAAAAAAAAACTATTGAATTAATAAATAAAACCAAGAGTTGGTTTTATGAAAAAGCCAATAAAATAAATAAAACTTTGGTAAATCTGATCAGAAAAAAGAAAGAGGAAAATCAAATTGTTAGTCTTACAAAGGAAAAGGGGGATCTTTCCACCAATGAAGAGGAAATTAGAGAAATAATGACTTACTTTGCCCAACTTTATGGCAATAAATTTGATAACTTAAGTGAAATGGATGACTTTCTCCAAAAATATAGACTTCCTAGATGAACAGAGGGGGAGATAAATTGCTTATATAGTCCCATTTCAGAAAAAGAAATAGAACAAGCTATTAATCAATACCCCAGGAAAAAACCCTAGGACCAGATGGATTTATATGTGAATTCTACCAAACATTAAAGAACAATTAGCCCCAATGTTATATAAACTATTTGAACAAATAGGAGAAGAAGGAGTCCCACCAAACTCCTTTTATGACACAGACATGGTACTGATACCTAAACCAGGTAGATCGAAAACTGAGAAGGAAACTATAGACCAATCTCCTTAATGAATATTGATGCTAAAATCTTAAATAAGATATTAGCAAAAAGGCTTCAGAAAATCATCCCCAGGATAATACACTATGATCAAGTAGGATTTATACCAGGAATGCAGGGCTGGTTTAATATTAGGAAAACTATTAGTATAATTGACCATATTAATAATCAAATTAATAAAAACCATATGATCATCTCAATAGATGCAGAAAAAGCATTTGATAAAATCCAACATCCATTCCTACTAAAAAAGCTTGAGAGTATAGGAATAAATGGACTATTCCTTAGAATAATCAGGAGCAGATATTTACGACCTTCAGTAAGCATAATATGCAATACAGATAAACTGGAACCTTTCACAGTAAGATCAGGAGTGAAAAAAGGTTGCCCACTATCACCATTACTATTCAATATAGTACTAGAAATGCTAGCCTTGGCAATAAGAGCCGAGAAAAAGATTCAAGGAATTAGAGTAGGAAATGAAGAAATCAAACTATCACTCTTTGCAGATGACATGATGGTATACTTAGAGAACCCCAAAGACTCTGCTAAAAAGCTATTAGAAATAATTCAGAATTTTAGCAAAGTTGCAGGATACAAAATAAATGCATATAAATCCTCACCATTTTTTTTATATCACCAGCAAAATGCAACAGCAAGAGATACAAAGAGAAATTCCATTCCAAACAAATGTTGAGAGTATAAAATATTTGGAAATCCATCTACCAAAGAATAGTCAGGAATTATGTGAGCAAAATTATGAAACACTTGCCACAAAAATAAAGTCAGATTTAAATAATTGGAAAGACATTCAGTGCTCTTGGATAGGCCGAGCGAATATAATCAAGATGACAATACTCCCCAAACTAATCTATTTATTTAGTGCTATACCAATCAGACTCCCAAGAAACTATTTTAATGACCTAGACAAAATAACAACAAAATTGATATGGAAGAATAAAAGGTCGAGAATTGCAAGGGAACTAATGAAAAAAAAGTCAGATGAAGGTGGTGTAGGTGTACCTGATTTAAAGCTATACTATATAGCAGAAGTCAGTAAAACCATTTGTTATTGGCTAAGAAATAGACCAGTCGATCAGTGGAACAGATTAGATCCAAAGGACAAAAAAGCGTACATCTATAGCAATCTAGTCTTTGACAAACCCAAAGATACTAAAATTAGGGATAAAAATTCATTATTTGGCAAAAAAACTGTTGAGGAAATTGGAAATTAGTATGCCAGAAATTAAAGTATGGATCCACACTTAACACAATATACCAAGATAAGATAAAAATGGGTCCATGATTTAGGCATAAAGAATGAGATCATCAAAAGATTAGAGGAGAATAGGATAGTCTACCTCTCAGACCTGTGGAGGAGGAAGGAATTTGTTAATAGAGAAGAACTAGAGATCATTATTGATCACAAAATAGCAGATATTGATTACATCAAACTAAAAAGTTTCTGTACAAACAATACTAATGCAAACAAGATTAGAAGGGAAGTAACAAATTGCAAAATATTTTTAAAGTTAAAGGTTCTGATAAAGGTCTCATTTCCAAAATATATAGAGAACTGACCCTAATTTATAAGAAATCAAGCCATCCTCCAATTGATAAATGGTCAAAGGATATGAACAGACAATTTTCAGAAGATGAAATTGAAACTATATCCACTCATATGAAAGAGTGTTCCAAATCACTATTGATCAGAGAAATGCAAATTAAGACAACTCTGAGTTACCACTACACACCTGTCAGATTGGCTAAGATGACAGGAACAAATAATGATGGATGTTGGAGGGGATGTGGGAAAACTGGGACATTGATACATTGTTTGTGGAACTGTGAATGCATCCAACTATTCTGGAGAACAATTTGGAACTATGGTCAAAAAGTTATCAAACTTTGCATACCCTTTGATCCAGCAGTGTTACTACTGGGCTTATCTCCCAAAGAGATTTTAAAGAAGGGAACGAGACCTGTATGTGCCAAAATGTTTATGGAAGCCCTTTTTGTAATGGCTAGAAACTGGAAACTGAATGGATGCCCATCAATTGGAGAATGGCTGAATAAATTGTTGTATATGATTATTATGGATTATTAATGTTCTGTAAGAAATGACCAACAGAATGATTTCAGAAAGGCCTAGAGAGACTTACATGAACTGGTGCTGAATGAAAAGTGCAGGATCAGGAGATCATTATGGACTTCAACAAAAATACTATATGATGATCAATTCTGATGGACCTCACTCTCTTCATCAATGAGATGAATCAAATCAACTACAAAAGAGCAGTAATGAATTGAACCAGCTACACCCAGCAAAAGAATTCTGAGATATGACTATGAACCACTACATAGAATTCCTAATACCTCTACCTTTGTCTGCCTGCATTTTTATTTCCTTTACAGGCTAATGGTTCACTATTTCAAAGTCTGATTCTTTTTGAACAGCAAAATAACTGTTTGGATATGTATATTAATATTGTATTTAATGTATACTTTAACATATTTCACATGTATTGATCAACCTAGGATGGGGGTGGGGTAAAGAAGGGAAAAATTGGAACAAAATTTTTAACAATTGTCAATGCTATAAAATTACCCATGCATATAACTTGTAAATAAAAAGCTATAATAAATAAAATGAATTAAAAAACAAACAAACATGATATTGTAAAAGATTTCCAGAAGTCCTAGAAGGAATGCATGCAAATAACAATCACATATATGCCTCCTTCAGCAACCAAGATATAGTCCAAAATCAACCTATTATACATTACTTCACATATCAGGTCATCCAATAATCTCTGCAACTTTTTGAAGTCCTGGGGGGCGGAGCCAAGATGGCAGAAAAGATACATGCAAATTTGTAAGCTCCCTACTTCCCTCATTATCAATAAGTTAAATCAGCATCAAAAATAACCCTGGACTGATAGAAACCACAAGGAAGAGGGAAACTACATCCCAGGAAGAGGCATAGAAAATCTACCACATCTGAGGGAATTTAGAGAGGGGAGAAGCACTGTGTGAATCTTACTCTCATCAGAGTAGGCTCAAAGAGTAAATAATTGACATATTTGTTTTTCAGAGAATTCTCTCTCACCTCATTAAAAGGAGGGAGAAGAAAAGGGAAAAGGAAAAAAGGAATAAGGGAAGGGACTTGGAAGGAGGGGGGAGGGATACTAAAAAGGGAGGGCTGTGCGTCACAAGCGGGGTCGATAAATTAAATATTCGGGAAGGGGTTCAGGGGGGTCAAGGGAAAAAAGCATAATCTGGGGATAATATGATGGAAGGAAATACATAATTAGTGATTTTAACTGAAAATATGAATGGGATAAACTCTCCCATCAAATGGAGACAGATAGCAGACTGGATCAAAAGTCAGAACCCTACAATATGTCGTTTACAGGATACACACTTAAAGCAGGGAGATATATACAGAATAAAGGTAAAAGGTTGGAGCAGAATCTATTATGCTTCAGGTAAAGCCAAAAAAGCAGGGGTAGCCATCCTTATCTAAGAGCAAACAAAAGCAGAACTTGATCTAATTAAAAGAGATAAGGAAGGAAACTATATCCTGCTAAAAGGTAGCATAAACAATGAAGCCATACCAATACTAAACATATATGCACCAACTGGTACAGCATATAACTTTCTAAAGGAAAAGTTAAGAGAGTTGCAAAAAGAAATAGACAGTAAAGCTATAATAGTGGGAGATCTCAACCTTGCACTCTCAGATTTTAGACAAATCAAACCACAAAAAAAATGAGAAAGAAATTTAAAAAGTAAATAGAACATTAGAAAAATTAGGTATGATAGACCTTTGGAGAAAACTGAATAGCAATAAAAAGGAATATACTTTCTTCTCAGCAGTTCATGGATCCTATAAAAAATTGACCATATATTAGGACATAAAGATCTCAAAATTAAATGTAGGAAGGCAGAAATAATAAATGCCTTCTTCTCAGATCACAATGCAATAAAAACTACATTCAATAAGAAGATAGGGGTAAATAGACCAAAAAGTAATTGGAAACTGAATAATCTCATCTTAAAGAATGACTGGGTGAAATAGCAAATTATACAAACAATTAATAATTTCACCCAAGATAATGACAATGATGAGACATCATACCAAAATCTGTGGGATGCAGCTAACGCGGTAATAAGGGGAAATTTTATATCTTTAGAGGCTTATTTGAACAAAATAGAGAAAGAGAAGATTAACGAATTGGGCCTGCAACTTAAAAAGCTAGAAAAAGACCAAATTAAAAACCCCCAACCAAAAATCAAACTTGAAATACAAAAATTAAAAGGAGAAATCAATAATATTGAAAGTAAAAAAAAAAAAAAAAAACACCTATTGAATTATTGAATAAAACCAAGTGTTGGTTTTATGAAAAAGCCAATAAAATAGATAAACCTTTGGTCAATCTGATCAGAAATAGGAAAGAGGAAAATCAAATTATTAGTCTAACAAATGAAAAGGGGAATCTTTCCACCAATGAAGACGAAATTAGAGAAATAATAAGGAGTTACTTTGCCCAACTTTATGCCAATATATTTGGTAACTTAAATGAAATGGAAGAATACCTTCAGAAATATAGCTTGCCCAGATTAACCGAGGAAGAAGTAAATAGTCTAAATAATCCCATTTCACAAAAAAGAAGTATAACAAGCTATTAATCAACTTCCTAAGAAAAAATCCCCAGGACCAGATGGATTTACATCTGCTTTCTACCAGACATTTAAAGAACAAGTAGCCCCAATGTTATATAATCTATTTGAAAAAATAGGGGGTGAAGGAGTCCTACCAAACTCCTTTTATGACACAGACATGGTACTGATTCCTAAACCAGATAGGATGAAAACTGAGAAAGAAAACTATAGACCAATTTCCTTTATGAATATTGATGCTAAAATCTTAAATAAGATATTAGCAAAAAGGCTTCAGAAAATCATCCCCAGGATAATACACTATGATCAAGTAGGATTTATACCAGGAATGCAGGGCTGGTTTAATATTAGGAAAACTATTAGTATAATTGACTATATTCATAATCAAATTAATAAAAACCATATGATCATCTCAATAGATGCAGAAAAAGCATTTGATAAAATCTAACATCCATTCCTACTAAAAACGCTTGAGAGTATAGGAATAAATGGACTATTCCTTAGAATAATCAGGAGCATATATTTACGATCATAAGTAAGCATAATATGCAATGGAGATAAACTGGAACCTTTCACAGTAAGATCAGGAGTGAAACAAGGTTGCCCACTATCACCATTACTATTCAATATTGTATTAGAAACGCTAGCCTCGGCAATAAGAGCCGAGAAAGAGATTCAAGGAATTAGAGTAGGAAATGAAGAAATCAAACTATCACTCTTTGCAGATGACATGATGGTATACTTAGAGAACCCCAAAGACTCTGCTAAAAAGCTATTAGAAATAATTCAGAATTTTAGCAAAGTGGCAGGATACAAAATAAAAATCACAAGGATTGGAAGCACAACATACCAGTTGAAGGGAATCTAGAGTTTCAACAGAAAAGGTCAGTTCCTAGGGGAGGAAGAAAAAATGCCAGTACAGACAATTAAGTACTAGCACACTGTGCCAATCAGGCTGAGGAGAACTCTGGGATCAGAGAAACCACTGAGGTAGAGGAATCTGGCACAGGCTGTTAGCTGTTCTCTGCTTATAAAATAGCAGTTCAGAAGAGAAATCAAGCCACTTTAAAATATAAAGCCAGAAACTAGAATCACCCCAATCTGGAAGTGACCTAACAGATCTCAGCAGGGCTGCGGAGTCTCTTTCTGTTGTCCAGGCTTCATCTTGGGATTGTTAAGAGACTGAACCACAGGGACACAGCCTGAGGCAATATCTAATCCCCATAGTGCCAGGCTTTACCTGAGGCTGTGGACCTCAACCATGAGAGTCCCAGAGAAGCAGAACCTTTGGAATAGGGATGGTGATTTCCAGGCTGACACTTCGAGTTTAAGAGCAGGGGATTTTTACATCAGCTGCTGATATTCACGCCCCATGGGTCGCATTAGCTGGCCTTTGTGTTGCCTTCACTGTTCAGTCTTAAACCTCAAGGAAGTCACTAGGACACACAGCAGGGTCCTTCACTGGGCAACCCTTACAGTGCAATCATACTAATCACCTCTGAGGCACTTCCAGGAATGGGGAGGGGAACTCTCTCCCAGAGCTATCTCTTAGCTCAGACACAGGAGCCTATGCATCCATCCAGTCTGGGAGGAAGCTGTAAAGAAATAAATAAATAAACTTCTTACCCCAAGGGCAGACCCCAAAGTAGTTTTAACCATGAGTAAAAAGCTGAAGAGAATCATTGATTCGTTCTACACAGAGAAAGAGTGGGTATCCAACCCCGAGGAAGTTAATAGCAGAGAGTCAGCAGATAGCAGCCTAAAGGGGAACGATAGCTCCCCCCATCACATAACTCTCTCTTAGAAGAGACTATTAAAAAGTTAAGAGAGTTTGAAGAAAAATGGGGAAAGGAAAGAGAAGCTATGATAGAGAATAACAACATTCTGAAATTTGAGTTGGAAAAAATAAAGAATTCACAGTTGATGCAGGGAAACAAAATTTGTGAATTAGAAAAGGTTAAAAAATCACAGGAAAGTAGGATTTCTGAAATGGAAAAGATAAAAAATTCTCAAGAAAGTAGGATTTCTGAATTGGAAAAAGAAAATAACTCTCTAAACAAAATTAAGGAAATGGAAAAAACATTCAATAGAGCAAAATAATTCATTTAAAAACTCCATTGGCCATATACAAAAAGAACTAAAAAATGTGAATGAAGAAAATAACTCATTAAAAATCAGGACGGAAGATATAGAAATGAATAATTCATTGAGAATCCAAGAATCAGTCAAACAAAACAAAAACAAAAAACAAAAAACAAAACAAAAAAAAAAAAAAAAAAAAGAAAAGCTGGAGAACAACGGCAAATACTTACTGGGAAAATGTATAGACCTGGAAAATAGATCTAGGAGAGATAATCTGAGGATCATTGCACTTCCCAAAAACTATCACCACAAAAAAGCCTAGATTTTATTTTACAGGAAATCATCAAAGAGAACTGTCCAGAGATAACAGAAACAGAAGAGAAAATAGGCGTTGAAAGAATTCATCAAACACCTTCTGAAAAAGACCCTAAAAAAAGAACTCCATGGAATATTATGGCTAAGCTGCAGAACTACCAAAAGAAAACTATATAGAAACAGATCCTAATTTAATAAGCAATCAAACCATTCTCCAATTGATAAATGGTCAAAGGATATGAACAGACAATTCTCAGTTGATGAAATTGAAATTATAACCTCTCATATAAAAGAGTGTTCCAAATCCTACTGATCAGAGAAATGCAAATTAAGACAACTCTGAGATACCACTAAACACCTGTCAGATTGGCTAAGATGACAGGAACAAATAATGATGAATGTTGGAGGGGATGTGGGAAAACTGGGACACTAATGCATTGTTGGGACTTGTATGGCCAAAATGTTTGTAGCAGCTTTTTTTGTAGTGGCTAGAAACTGGAAGATGAATGGATGTCCATCAATTGGAGAATGGTTGGGTAAATTATGGTATATGAAGGCTATGGAATATTATTGCTCTGTATGAAATGACCAGCAGGACGAATACAGAGAGCTTTGCATAGACTTACATCAACCAATGCTGAGTGAAATGAATAGAACCAGAAGGTCACTGTACGCTTCAATGTTTTATGAAGATGTATTCTGATGGAAGTGGATATCTTCAACATTAAAAAGATCCAACTCACTTCCAGTTGATCAATGATGGACAGAAACAACTACACCCAGAGGAGGAACACTGGGAAGTGAATGTAAATTGTTAGCACTACTGTCTATTTACCCAGGTTACTTATACCTTTGGAATCTAATATTTAACTTGCAGCAAGAAAATTGGATTTACACACATATATTGTATCTAGGTTATAGTGTAACACATGTAAAATGTATGGGATTGCTTTTCATCTAGGGGAGGGAGTAGAGGGAGGGAGGGTATAATTTGGAAAAATGAATACAAGGGATAATGTTATAAAAAAATACTCATGCATATATACTGTCAAAAATTTTTATAATTATAAAAGAAAAAAAGAGTAGAAAAAGAGATTAAAGGAATAAGAGTAGGTAATGAGGAAATCAAACTGTCACTCTTTGCAGATGATAAGATGGTATTCTTACAAAACCCCAGAGATTCTAATAAAAAGTTAATAGAATAGTCCCATCGCAGAAACAGAAATAGAAGAAGCCATTAACCAACTTCCTAAGAAAAAATCCCCAGGAACAGATGGATTTACATGTGAATTCTACCAAATATTTAAAGAACAACTAACTCCAAGGCTATATAAACTATTTGAAAAAATAGGGATTGAAGGAATCCTACCAAATTCCTTTTATGACACAGACATGGTACTGATACCTAAACCAGGTAGATCAAAAACTGAGAAAGAACACTATAGACCAATTTCCTTAATGAATATTGATGCTAAGATCTTAAATAAGATATTAGCAAAAAGACTTCAGAAAGTTATCCCCAGGATAATACTCTATGACCAAGTGGGAATTATACCAGGAATGCAGGGCTGGTTTAATATTCGGAAAACTATTAGTATAATTGACCATATTAATAATCAAATTACCAAAAAAGCATATGATCATCTCAATAGATGCAGAAAAAGCATTTGACAAAATCCGACATCCATTCCTAATAAAAACGCTTGAGAGTATAGGAATAAATGGACTATTCCTTAGAATAATCAGGAGCATATATTTACAACCGTCAGTAAGCATAATATGCAATGGAGATAAACTGGAACCTTTCCCAGTAAGATCAGGTGTGAAACAAGGTTTCCCACTATCACCATTACTATTCAAAATAGTACTAGAAACTCTAGCCTCGGCAATAAGAGCCGAGAAAGAGATTCAAAGAATTAGAGTAGGAAATGAGGAAATCAAATTATCAGTCTTTGCAGATGACATGATGGTATACTTAGAGAACCCCAAAGACTCTGCTAAAAAGCTATTAGAAATAATTCAGAAATTTAGCAAAGTTGCAGGTTACAAAATAAATCCACAGCATTTTTATGCATTACCAACACAATCCAAGAGGAAGAGCTACAAAGAGAAATTCCATTCAAAATAACTGTTGATAGTATAAAATATTTGGGAATATATCTACCAAAGGAAAGTCAGGAATTATATGAGCAAAATTATGAAACACTTGCCACAAAAATAAAGTCAGATTTAAATAATTGGAAAGACATACAGTGCTCTTGGATAGGCCAAGCGAATATAATCAAGATGACAATACTCCCTAAACTAATCTATTTATTTAATGCTATACCAAGCAGACTCCCAAGAAACTATTTTAATGACCTAGAAAAAATAATAACAGAATTCATATGGAACAACAAAAGGTTGAGAATTTCAAGGGAATTAATGAAAAAAAAATTAAATGAAGGTGGTCTAGCTGTACCTGATCTAGAACTATATTATAAAGCAACAGTCACCAAAACCATTTGGTATTGGCTAAGAAATAGACTAGTTGATCAGTGGCATACGTTAGGTTCACAGGGCAAGATAGTGAATAAAAATAGTAATCTAGTGTTTGACAAACTCAAGGATCCCAAATTTTGGGATAATTATTCATTATTTGACAAAAACTGCTGGGAAAACTGGAAATTAGTATGGCAGAAACTAGGTATGGATCCACATTTAACACCATATACTAAGATAAGATCAAAATAGGTCCATGATTTAGGCATAAAGAACAAAATTGTAAATAAATTTGAGGAACATGGGATGGTTTACCTCTCGGACTTGTGGAGGAGGAAGGAGTTTGTGTCTAAGGGAGAACTAGAGACCCTTTTTGATCACAAAATAGAAATTTTTGATTACACCAAATTAAAAGGCTTTTCTACTAACAAAACTAATGCAAACAAGCTTAGAAGGGAAGTAACAAATTGGGAAAACATTTTTACAGTTAAAGGTTCTGATAAAAGCCTCATCTCCAAAATCTACAGAGAATTGACTTTAATTTATAAGAAACCAAGCCATTCTCCAGTTGATAAATGGTCAAAGGATATGAACAGACAATTTTCAGATGATGAAACTAAAACTATTTCCACTCATATGAAAGAATGTTCTAAATCACTATTGATCAGAGAAATGCAAATTAAGACAACTCTGAGATATCATTATATACGTGTAAGATTGGCTAAGATGACAGGACCAAATAATGATGAATGTTGGAGGGGATGTGGGAAAACTGGGACACTAATACATTGTTGGTGGAGTTGTGAAAAATCTGGCCATTTTGAAGAGCAATCTGGAACTATGCCCAAAAAATTATCAAACTGTGTATACCCTTTGATCCAGTAGTGCTATTACTGGGCTTATATCCCAAAGAAATACTAAAGAGGGATAAGGGACCTGTGTGTGCCAAAACGTTTGTAGCAACTCTTTTCATAGTGGCTAGAAACTGGAAGATGAATGGATGTCCATCAATTGGCGAATGGTTGGGTAAATTATGGTATATTAAGGTTATGGAATATTATTGCTCTGTATGAAATGACCAGCAGGATGAATTCAGAAAGGCTTGGAGAGACTTGCATGAACTCATGCTCAGTGCAATGAGCAGAACCAGAAGATCACTATACATTTCAACAACAATACTGTATGAAGATGTATTCTGATGGAAGTGGATATCTTCAACATAAAGAAGATCCAACTCACTTCCAGCTGATCAATGATGGACAGAAACAACTATACCCAGAGAAGGAACACTCGGAATTGAATATAAAATATTAGAACTACTGTCTATCTACCCAGGTTATTATACCTTCGGAATCCAATACTTAATATGCAACAAGAAAATTGGATTTATACATATATATTATATCTAAGTTATACTGTAACACATGTAAAATGTACAAGATTGCCTGTCATCTAGGGGAGGGTGTAGAAGGAAGGAGGGGAAAATCTGGAAAAATGAATAAAAGAGATAATGTTATAAAAAAATTACTCATGCATATATACTGTCAAAAATGTATAATTATAAAATCAATAAAAAAAAGAAAAAATGTTTTTGAAGTCCTGCAAGATTTTTTATGTGTTAGGAAATCCTATGATTCCTGCAGATTTTGAAGTTTTGCAACAGTTTTAACATTTCCCTGAGAATCCAATGATTCCTTAGGGTTTTCGAGTCTTACACCGCCTTATCATGTCTCAGAGAATCCATTGATTCCTGAGGGTTTTGAAGTCCAGCAATTTGTGTTGTCCATGAGTCAATCACCATAACTGCCATGCTCTTTCAATGGTGGGCATAGTCAGCAATGGAACCACCCAATGTTTCTTGGGTCTTCTCTTTCATTTCAAGAGTTTGCTTCATCTCTCTCCAATGGACAAGGCAAATATAGCTCGTTGACATCCATCTGATTCCTTCTCCATCTGTAGAGATACAAGCAAAGCCTCTTCCCAAGCAGTTAATCCATCTGGTTCCTTCCATTTACCACTTTCTGTATCTCTTCACATCACCTGGTGATTATCTCAAGATAGTGGAGCTGCTTGCACTGGACACTGCCCTTCCAGTAGGTTATAAAACCTATCTGTCTGAGCCAGTGCATCGTTGTCAAAAATCAAGAAGTTAATAGTATAAAGAGCTAAATTTAGAAGTTCTCTAGGATTACCTGTGGCTCCCCTGTTCTTTTGTTTTTGGAGGAGTGTCTTGATGTCTCTATTTCTCCTCTCTACAATTGCCTGTCCTTGAGAATTAAAGGGTAGGCCAATGGTGTGTTAAATCTTATACTGTACACAAAAGTATGCAAAATATTTAGAAGTATATGCAGGACCATTATCTGTTTTTATTGCTTGTGGCACACCCATAATTACAAATGTCTGTATAAGGAATTCAGTGACCACTCGGGCTGTCTCTTTTGCTGTTGATATTGCAAAAGTGAATCCTGAAATAGTGTCTACCATAGCATGGTTAAAAGACAGACGACCAAAAGATTTATAATGGGTCGCATCCATTTGCTAAGTGTTGAATTTGTGATTGGAACTTATTTCATTCTGACCTAACACCAAACATAAATATCTGGAGTGCTCTGAATTAATCCTAGCCTAAAATAGCACCATATGATAAAATCAGCAATAATAAAAATTTGGCGGTTCATTTAACATTTGCTTCCTTTTAAAAATTGACTTCAATGTTAGATCTTGTTTGCCTTTGACTCTTCTATTGTCATCTACCACTTGATAAACAAGTATTTATTAAGCAACTACCATTCACTAAACAGTTAAAATGCAAAGGTAAAATTATTCCTCAAGTATCTTACATTTTATTGGAGGAAAAAATGACTTCTCTGCCTTTGACATGCTGGCTTCTAATAAGTAATATTTTATCTTTCTTTACTAAGAACCAGGCCTCCATGACACTTCCTTGTCCTTTCTAAGTTATGCTATTAAATATATTTACATAAACTAAACTTCCTAATTCCATACGTTTCCAGTATCCCTCCACTACAAGAAAACACAAAGGATATTTTACTCTTTACATCAAATTCTAGTGTCTGACATGTAAGCATTTAAAATAATACATTTTAAGTTATTTATTAATATATTAATGAATTAAAATTCTATGAAAAATAAATTAATTGTAGTTTTGTAGGAAAAATATTTTATGGAAGGAGTACGGATGGGATATACAGTTTAGAAAGAGTTGGAGTCTCATTTAGAACATGGAACTTGAACTGAGATTTGATGATTAAGATAAATGGGTAATAACATCCTGGGATGTTAGGGTCATTCAATGAAAAGTTGTGGAGAAAAAAAAGTTGGTATGCCTTATGTGAAGGGCAAGGGGAAAGGGAATAATCCTTTACAAAGCCCTTACTCACCCAGGCATTGTGTTAAACAATTTTTTTTTTTTTTGACAAATACTATCTCAGTTGAAGAACAGTGAGGCAGTTTCATTGGACTATACTGTGTATGAAAGAAGGTAATATAGGAATTAGTGAACCTTCCCAAGAAACTGATGAAGCTACAACTTTCAGGGACTCTACTCCTACCAACGGAAGAAAAAGGGAACAAAGAAAATAATTTGATGAGTTAGATGATGAAATATATTTTCTCCCATTTGACTAAATTGTTTTTGCAACATTAAATAAAAAAGCTCAACTGATCTAAATAGCATACATATGTTATTTAGATCAGTTGAGCTTTTATATATATATATATATATATATATATATGTATATATATATATATACATATATATATATATATATGAAAATCAGAAAAATAAAATTTAATCAGGTTATAAAAGACTAAACTGCAAATTGGAGGATTTGTATTTGCTAATATAGGTGATAGAAAACCACTCAAGTTGAGGAGAATGGAATGGTATATTGTATGGTTATCCTTGTGTTTGGGGAAAATCATTTTGAAAGACTTAAGGAGAACATATTAGAGAGAAGAGAAATTAGAAAGGAAGAATTATGAATTAATATTCTTACAGTAGTTCAGGCAAGAGATATTACTGGATGGCCTAAACAAGGATGATGTCTTTGTGAGTAAAAGGAAGAGATGAATGTGAATTTTCTATGGAGTTGGAATCAATAAGTTTCAGTGAGGAATATTAAGGATTCAAAGGATATACAGAGATTGCTTACATAAATTCTGAAATAATGATGCTATCTTTAGTAGAAAAAAGTCAATTTTAGAAAAGTTTGTAGAGTTTGAGATGATATTCCTTTTACAGTATCCAAAGATGGGAGTGAGGGAAGATATGATATGCTGATTGAGTTCATGGATAGATTACAAATAGAAATATCTGTTTAGAGAGAATAATTAAAAGCATGGGGTTAAAATTACCAACAAAGAGAAGAGTGAGAAGGTTGGTATACATTCATATTTAGGAATCATTATATAGATACCATTCCTACTAAGGAGACAGAGAAATGACATTCAAACTAGTAAGAGGAGAATAGAGACCAAGGTCATGAAAAAGTAGAAAAGAGAGAGTATCCAGGAGGGGAGGGGAGTCAGTAGTATCAAACACTACATAGAGGTCAAGAACAATGAAGACGAAGAAAAAAATTATTGGTTTTGGCAAATAAGAGAGCATTGCATACTATGGAGCTACCAATATGTTTATGTAGCTCAATTTTCAATTAAGTAATAATGTCACATCCCTGTTCCTACCCAAAATGTTAGCATGGAAGGAAAATTTAACTAATAGTTAGTGAATATGGTTCCAAGTTACAATTGACTATATTTGTAATAATATCATGTGCTAGAATTTCAAAGTGGATTTGCATGACGTTATAACTACTGGTAGGTATAAAAGTAATTGAAAGTCAAATCAGAAGCAACACAAGAGTTTATCCACTACAACAAAAGTTTAAGTGAGTGTGCTGACTTAATTGCAAGAATATACTTTTTACTTCCTGAGGAAGAGAAACAAAATAAATAGAATTCACTCAAGCTAATCTAAGAGTAGGACTTCGGGCCTTTTTTATTTTTTTAAAAACTTGCAGTCAGTATGGAGCCAAGATAGCAGATTAGGGACAGTACATATGAACTCTCTCAGCATTCCTATCAGAAAACTTTAAAATAATGCCTCAAATCAAGTTTTGGAGCAGCTAAAACAACAAAGGTCAAAGTGTTCCATGTTTGTGTTATCAAAATAAAGACCTATCTGTTAACCATATACATGCCAGTAGTAATAGCAATTGCAGCAGAAGTTCAGGAGTTCTCATCACAGAGACTGTAAGGGTATCGAATAACTGGACACATAGAGATTATAGGGAACTCTTTGCAGGCACATGGTACACCTCATACTGATTGTCAACTC